>NC_134020.1:13669250-13821750 GCF_040712315.1 Castanea sativa
TTTGTACTCCAAATGATTTTATTGACAACGCTTTTATCTTTATGCATATGTAGTACCACCTTAGTACCTTAAAACTTGGTGATATGACCTTTTTGGCTAATTAGTAAGAGGGTTATTTTCTGCATTTTCAAGATGTAGCTTATCATTTAAATTATGCATGACTATCCCTTCTTAGGATCATGCCACTATATTTTCATTAAGAAAAAAAATGTTCATTTTAGTTTTGCATAAGGTGGTTATGAAGTTCATTTTCTTTTCCCTTAAATTTGATAATAGTTTGCCCTTTTCATCATATCCTTGATCTCTAGGAGAATATATCTCTATCCAGTTGACAATAGACTAGATAATATGCTGGGTTTAGAGAGTTTTTATCAACTCCTTCTATGGATATATCTGAGAATTATGACTTTCCATTTTGAGGAATATTAAACGACTCAATGGAGGAATAAATTTCATGTTCTAGGGGAATAAAAAATTTTTGATTTGGATTTTCATTTAGAAGAAAAGATGTAGCTTTAAAGGAGCTCAAAATTTGTTTATGTTAATAGAATAAAATAAATTTGTTGATTACTTAAGGTGCCAGCAAAATTTTTTGATTGCATGAATTAAGAATTGTCATAGGGTTAGTTTAAGTTTAGAATTTATATTTCATTTATTAGGAATATCAGGTGAATAGTTAATGTGTATATGGCTATCACATACATTTGATAGGTTTACCTACAAGACAAGGTTTTGTTCTGACAATAACCCAATGTTTACCTCTCTTTCTTTATAATTATTACCATTGCATTCATTTGATTGAAAAATCATAGTTTAGCTTAAGATTGTCTAATTTTCATTCTTTTGATATTGGGGGTTAAGCGTTCTTGATCAACTTCTTTTGTATTTCTCATGTCTTAGCAAATAGCACAAGATGTGAGTTGTGTACTTTTAAGATGCCTGGACTGCACAAGATGTAGCTATTGTTAATGAACAATTACATGCTTGGACTGCACAAAATGTCTCGGCAATTTCAGGTCAGATAAGTTACAACTTGAATTTGTGGTTTTTGTATCCAATTTGGCACATTGGTTTTCAAATTGTGTTCATTTAGTCAAAGCTTAACAATAAGGTTCTAAATATTTTATAGATTTCTGGGAGTTAGTGGTAATTAATTACTTTTTTCTTATGAAATACATTTGGTTTTAATTAAGGTTTTGATTTATAATTAGTTTCTAGAAGGCTTTTCCTATTACGTCTTTGTCTACTACAATTCCAAAAGGCTAATTATTTAGTTTGAAAGAAATTTGTCTTTTTTTGGTTTTTAATTGTTCTAATAATGGTTGAATATTTTTGCTTATTATTTTTAGGTACACAAAACTGTTTGTTTAGGCTATTATTGGATTATCCTCGAACTCAGATTCATGATTATTATTTTTCACAAAGATAGTGCTCAGTGATGGCATTACACATTGAACCAAAACATAACAATTCAATTGTGTCTCTTGCAAATACTATCTTTGCCCCTGGTGAATAAGAATTTGAGTTAGGTTATTTTGGTATTTTAGAAGGTGCAGGAGTGGTGGAGAAAGTAGGGGTAGAGGTGGAGATGGAGTATAAGTATGAGCAATTACCTAAAGCCCTTGAAAAGTTTGGAAACGAGTATTATATCTTTCATTTCTTTTTGTTTGTTTTGTTTTTTGTTTTTTAAATATTTAATATAAATTTGTTGACTTTGGGACTAAAGGGAAAAAAAAAGGTTTACATCTTAGGTCTCATGATATTTTCATTATTAAGGATTGTGCTTGATTCAGAAGTGATGATTTCTTTCTCAATTGTATATGCTTTTGAGGATGTGCCCAACCAATGCCTATAATCTCTCCCTGATTTTTTACATCTTTTTTTAATTCTTTGACTCGATTGAAATTTTTTTGATAAGTTATAGACTATATGAATTAGAATCATACAAATACATAATTTAATGTGGGCTGTTCATTAACATTTCTTTGCCTAAGCTGAATAGATTAATTTTATAAGTGTTTGAGATGAAGAACCAAGTAAGGGTTTCCATTAGGTATATAAAATTTGTTGACTATGACAAACTTTAGCAGTTTTGGAACTCCTATAACATTTTCAGCAGTTTTAAATAAATTGTTAAGTTCTTTTGCCATCATCCATTTTAATCTATTTAGATTTTTGGCATTTTGGGTGTGTTATTGATGGTTGAAATACGGGCCGATTTGTTTGGTCTATTAGCTGCTCATCCAGTAAAACCCTTGGTATCCCTACCCCAAGAGGTACAAAAACAATGCAAGAGAGCTTGGCGAGCTTCAACTTTTAGAGTTGCTTCCTTTCTAATCGAGTCTAAAATCTTACCAATTGACTCTTCACAATTCATGCGAGGTTCGTTAATTCTACTTCCAACAATCTCCCTCTATGTTCTTGATTTTTGGTTCTTCATTTTGTGATTTTTAACTTTTTTTTATTTCATTCCTTTTTCAATAAATATCAAGTTCTGTTGTTCAAAACATGGAAACAATAGCCTAAACTACTGGATGGGACTTTTGTGAATTTTTTCACTAAGGCACAAAATATATGAGAGCAAAATCTACATTAGGTTTGTAGCATATTAGTGTTGACACAAATCCTTATTATGTTATATATTAAAGCAAAACCATTTAGCACATGAATATGGGAGTAAGATATATTGTATATGTATTATAGGATATTTTTATAAAATCTACATTTGTTCTATATTGCACTATATTAATGAGAATTTTACTGTTAGTACTGAGCAATAATTTCATTTATTTGGTTGCTGGTGATATTTGAGCTTTATGGCCTTTTTAAAACAAGGCTACTCTTGGATTAATTTGTATCTATGCTAATGATGTATATACTAAGAATTTTAATACTAATGGCAGGCAAGCTTTTGATAAAATCAGGAAAACTTTTTTTAGGGGCTGCAAAAGTAGAAAATGAAAATTCTGTAGCTATCTATCTTAATTATTGAGAGATAAACAAAGGTGGAGTGATTCTGCCTTTGTCTGCAAAGTTTTACAATGCAGGAACGTTATGATGGGGGAGCTTTAGCTATAAAGCCAGAGAGAAGAACGAAGCAATCCAAGAGAAATTGTTTGGGATACAGTGTAAAGTCAACAACAATATGCTTGCACCTATTTTCTCATATTTAGTATGATAATTTAAGAAAAAGTCTTATGAAGATGGTTATTTATATTGATAAAATATAGTTAGTGAAGCTGCCTCTAACCAATTTAATAAGATTTTGTTGAGTTGATTTGCAAAACTTTTCAAATATTATAAATTTTTGTGATTAGTGCATGTTGTATATTTTTACTTTTTATTAGTGTTTCTTTTAGATGTGATATGTAATATTTTGATTTGAAATTTTACCCTTTCTGTTGTGCAGGCAATAACCAATGTTTAAACATCATATTATTTTTCAGAATTTTGTCGGTAGACTAAGAAATATGAGACGAGATCACTATACACACACACACACACACACAACTTGGCTCACCAACTCAAATCCTTTACATTCTAATGAATTATGTGTATTCCTTTGAATATTAGTGTCGTAATTAACCATTTGTGTGACTTATTCCTTAAAATCCATAGCAAAAAGGTCCATTTATCTTAACTAAATTTCTCTCAACCCTCCAAAAACATTAATCATGACATTCATTTTCTCACTGTATTGACCACTCCTTAATTGGAAAATTTTAGTATTTCTAAGAACTTTACTGAATTGACCACTTCTTAATTGGAAAATTTTAGTATTTCTAAGAACTTTCCCGCACGGGTTAGCAACTAGTTTATTATCATGCAAAAAGATGACCAATAAAATACGTTAGTACCAAAGAAATAGGAGGGGCAATGTAAAGCTTGATTGGTGTTCAATGGTTCAAGAAAATGAACCATGGATACAAATCTTTAACAAAACAAATCTAAGAAAAAGTTTGAAATCAAAATGTATGAACAAGATTTACAACGATAACTTTTTTATTATCGTTTGAAAGGAAGAGTAAAAACAGGGACACATTTTTTTAGAAAAGTTCATTTTGAATAAGCAAGGTTGCAATTGCAAAACAAGTTTTTTTTTTTTTTTTTAAGTCTTTTTAAGAAAAAAAGGTGCCACAATTGTTATGCAAAGACAAGTTTTTTTTTTTTTTTTTTTAAAGGGCTTTACTTGTTCAAAAGATTTTTTTTCTAATTGGAAGAAACTCCAACGTGATAAAAACATCTTTGCAAAACATTTTTATTTGGAAACGATTTTTTTTTTTGGATTTGGAAAGGAAAATCAAGCCTTTTTTTGAAAGCATTTTCTAACGTGGTAAAAACATTATTTTTGAAAGTATTTTATTTATTTGAAAGTAATTTTTTCGGATTTTAGAAAAGGAGATGACAAAGCATTTTTTTCAATGCATTTTTGAACATGGTAAAAACATCTTTCCAACGTGGTAAAAGTATTATTTTGTAGAAAACTTTTTTTTTAACTCACCATTTTCGGATTTTGGAACAAAGAGAAGACATTTTTTAAAAAAAAAAATTTAGGAAAAGATGTCATTTTTTATTTGGGAAAAAAAAAAAACAAAGGCATTTTTTGAAAGAAAGTTTTAAAAGAAAACACCTTTTTTTTTTAGATTTTTTTATAGAAAAGAACATTTTTCTTAGAAAAAGGGGAAAGAAGAAATTTTATTTTGAAAAGCATTTCCTTAGAAAAGTATGTAAAGGATTTCCTTTTACCCAAGCAACTTTATTTTATGGAAACTTTAGAGATAATAAAAAAGTAAAGGAGCAAGGATAAAGTGTAGAAAAATAGAGAAAGGAAGTAAAGTGTTGAAATCTAAATAACATGAAAGTAAAGAGCTTAAATTTAAATAACATACAAATCAAAGCACAGAAATTTAAATGACATAAATTTAAAGCACAGATAAATAAAATCCCTATATGCCTAGATGGAATGGGATTTCTTGCCCCTAAGGGTACTTCCCATATAGAGTCCAGAAGATGGTCCAATACCCATCTAGGGAAACAAACACAATATCACAAACAAGCAATAATAATATATGGACATAAAGATAAAGAGAGATATTTACACAACAATATAGGACCTTAAAGTAGATAAGATAAAGAGACAAGATAAATAAACGAGCTTCTTATATCTAAATGGATGATGTTTACAGGAGAGATCAAAAATGGGATGGTTATAGTTATGGAAAAACTATCCAATCTCTACAAGCTTACCCACAAAAGATTACAAGTAAAGATGGAACAGGCTTTTTTTTTTTTTTTTTTTTTTTTGTGATGGGTTTCCTAAAGAGAAGGAAAAGAAACTTTTTCTAGAATTTCTCCACTCTATTTTTCTATTTTTCTTCCTATTTTCTCTCCCTTTTTTTTCATATGTTTTTACAAAAAATAGAGGGTATTTATACGAGAGTGTTAAACTTGGGAGGCTAGCTAAAATGTAACATGTTACACTTAGCTAGCCGCCCAAGGCAAGGGGCGGCTAGCTGAGTGTAACATGTTACACTTTAGCTATGTTACACTTTAGCTAGCCTCCCATTTTTGCCACATCATCAAGTTATTTTGTCTTTTTCTTGTATTCTAGTCCGAACTTTATGCAGCTGTTTGAAAGCCTTTTCAACCTCCATTTTATTTAAACTTTATATTCTTGGAAAGCTTTGGATGTTTAGTCTTCAATGGTTCTAACCTTGTAACATTTGGAGCTATGGTCGTCAAGATATATCTCTTGGATGGAAGGTGACGCAGTGTTGAAAAATTCCATGACAATTTTCCTTAAAATTTGTATCTTCAAATCCAAGGCAGATATCATCAAGCCCTTTTTATGAAAAGTAGTCAAGACCTTGTTCTTCAAGATGGCTCAGCCTGATCACTCCAGTTCTTGCCCAATCAATACAGTTTGCTGTACGAAGTCAGGACAAAAACTTCTTGTTTTTCCTCTTTTTTTTTTAAAGTGAGATTTTTATTAGGGTTTTTGATATTTTGGTGATATCTCATCCGTTTTAACCCCGATTTTGGCTTGTAAACCATCATTTCTATGGGAAAATATACCCTATGAGACAATCCAAATTCAACACAATTACGGTTGGATCAAAAGTCAACGTTTGGACCATACCAGTTAGGGTTTTGGCCTTAATTGCTAAAAAATGGGTTTTTAAATGTTTTGACCCTTTGATCCAGTATCCAATCATGTATTTTTTTTTTTTTTACCCTTTTTAGCTTTAGAATTTGTAATTTTGCACCTTTTGTCATTATTTTTGGATTTTTTGTCTTTGTTTTGACGTGTGAATTTGGGCTGGACAAAATACGGTATCAACAAAGTTAATTAATAAAATATTACATAAGATCAATTATGTCAAAAGAAGAATAAGTGGAGTAGTAATATTAAAAATTAAAAATTAAATATTAGCAAAATATAAATATAACATCTTAATTAGTGATTTTGCATCTCGAAAAGTTTTTAAAAAATAAAAATATTTAAAATTAAACAAATGTCTAATATATAAATTTAAATAAATATTATTAATTAATTTTTAAATATAATAAAAGACTTAAAGTTACTGCTTAGACCCTAAAGTATATCTAATGATCCTAATAAAAATCGAGAATAATAGTCACAACTATAAAGGAGGGGAAAAAAAATGGATATACAATATCTATATCTATATATATATATAATAGACGAAGCTGAGAGAAAATTGGTTCCTGCATTTAAGGACGTGTTGACAAATAGGATAACTGCCTATTTAAAATTCAGACACGTATACAGTTTTTTAAAAAAATTAGTCGTACGTTACAATGGTTGTCTTTTTAAACCTTGCCACGTTGCATCATTTCAATAACCTTAAAATTTTAACTTTTACTTCTACAACACCGTTTGAAAGCATCCCATTATAAATAAAAATAAATAAAAGGCTCAAACCAAACGTTAGACAAAAAAAGCATCCGCTGTTTCCATTCGTTAAACACAAGCCGGCCAAAAGAAAAACCCTTCCTTGCCGATTTGCTTTGCAGTTTGCCTCATGTTCTGTTTCCTTTCTGCAATAGAAAACTTGCCCACTTAGATTTCTGCCATCAAGTCAGATTAGAGTCACAAGAGAATGATCGTTACATCGTACGAAAATTCTTTTAATAACCGTTTGGAATCAGCCGATACAGAAGGAGAAAGGACGATAGAGAGACGGTAAGTTTGAATAACCAGTTCTGTCATCACCATTAGGGCCTCTGCCCATAAGTTCTGTTTTTAATTTTGCAAATTGGGGTTTTTTTTGGGAGAATCATTTGGGCGTTATTTATGATTCGGGTATTTTGGTTTGATCGGTTATGATTTAGGTTTTTCGGTTAGGAGTAGTTTTGTTTAATTTATGTTGATAGACGGGTTAGATTTGGTTTAATCTCTTACCCTATTGTCTTCCTTAGGTTTGCTGTTAATTTAGGGATTTGAAATCAGGGAAACTACCTAGAAGATCAAATTTTAAATGAATTGTTATTAGGAATTTTTAGTTTATGGGTTTGTATCAAATTGTGTTATTAGGAATTTTCAGTTTCTGGGTTTTGTTCCTTTGCTTTCATGAATTTCAGTTTCATATTTTGTTTTTGCCTATTTGGGTTGCATTCGTTTTGGGTATTTGTTTAAAATCAACATGCATGACTTTTTATTTATGTTGTTTTTTTTACAATTGGTATTTATTTCATTCCTTCTTTCTATGTTTTTGTTTCTGATGTTCTCTTTGTTCGTTTTTGTCAAGTTATTTGAGTGCTTTTTATTAAAAAATTAAAATAAAATATAATTTTTTTCCCTTGCAGTTGCGATACATAGGCTGCAGTTCACAGATCATAGTGATTGAGGCATTGCATTAGAACGAGTACCAAAAATTTTGAAAGGTAAGTTTTTACGAATGTTAACTTTTAAATACCCACGCCAGTATGTAAGCTGTTTATCTGCCTTCTTATATACTGTTTCTTCTCTTCAAATTTTCCCTTTTATTGTTATGCTCTTTTTCCTCTGTGGGAAGAAACCCAGTGACGCTTGATGAGAAAGAACAGAGGCCTGCCTTCACTAGCCTGCCACCACTGGTCAGCCAGCGAAATCACTACCGGTAAAACTGATTTCTTTATTTTTTCCCTTTCAGTTGTACTGCTTTGGATTTTATTTCTTAATCTTCTTCTCCTTTACTATTATAGAGTGAATTGGGGAATTGAACCTTTAATTAGCAGTAGTTGGATTTGAAATAAACTCATTCTATTTTGTAGAATAGATTAGGTGATTATGTTGGTTGTCATTACTCATTAGGATTTTATTATATCATTAACCAATTTTTTTGGCTATTTTAATTCTAGTTAGTTTGCTGTTTGAACTATTTTCAATTGGATGTAATCCATACCTTGGCTGTATTTTATATGGAGACGTGTTGAAATAAAGATCATTAGAAAATTTAAACCAACACTATCTCTTTTCTCTTGTTGAGGAGATTAGTCATCTCAAATTGACTAAAATCCTCTATTCTTTTCGGTTGCTAAGGAAATTTTGCATGCAAGTTACTCATATGCAATCAACGGCTAACTTTGATAGAGGAGGTACGGTACTTTGTCATAATTTACTGTCGGTAAATGTATGATATAACACATAAAGTTGTTAATCTAAGCATGTTTTATATTCTCTTTTTTTGTGCCTTCATCATCATTGTTGTTGATGATGCTTATTACAAAGTCAGTACCCGTTTTCTTTCTGTTTTCATTGGTGGATAGGATTTTCTTTTTTTGACTTTATGGTTTTCATTTGGTAAAAGTTTGGGTTTTAATTATTACCAAAATGAGAGGTGAAAAACTATTCTCTTTCTTTGAATAGTGATCACCTCAATTTGTAAAAGAAACTCTAAATTCCACTATTGGCTACAACTGTTAAATCTTCTAATTGTTGATGTATGCTACAAGATCTCATATTACTTCATTGGTAGATAGGATTTTATTTTTAGCAAATTTATGTATTTCATTTGATATAAGTTTGGGCTTTAAGTTTTCCAAAAAAAAAGTGGATTTAAAACTTGTTCTCTTTCTTTGAATTTGTTTTCAATACTATCGATTTTTTGGTAATTGTATTGTCAAAGCTATTGATATGTTTTTGTATTTTTAATTTGCAATTACCATGTTTAGTGCCTATGATTATGTTTGATGATAAGTTAGAATTAAAGCTTTTAATTTTGAATGTAAAAGTCTAACTTTATATAGGTTCTCAAAAAATATAATTGGGAAACTTCTTTACAACAATGGAGAGGGGAATTTGAACCATGTTTATCCTATAAGTTAAAGCAACTACCTTATGCAATAAACATATAAATATAATGCATTTTGGCTAAATTTTGATGCGTTTTGAGATGATACAATTATGTAATTTGATTTATGTTATCAAGATCTAATCTACAATTTTACATTGAAATTTTATTCATAATGTTCTACTCATACCAAAAGAATATGTTCTACAGAGTGCAAAGGCAGATATTAATGTGGAGAAGGTTTTCTTTTCAAAAGCAAGGGTTTTTTTTTTTTTTTTTTTTTGAGATCAAAGATATAAAGCTTTATTAAGATAGCAGAAATACTACAAGTTGAGTTACAAAATGGAACAGTGGACCCCCAGATAGTAAAACACAGGTCTGTATTCAACAAGGTAGGGGCCATGAAAAAAGAAAAAATATGCAGCAATGGGATACAATAGAGAAACAGAGGATGCTCAAGTTGTTTGTGCTGTCATGAGGTGCTGGTAATCAGTTAAGAGACCCGAAGCACCCTCATAGATGTGCTGTGGCTGAAGTTGAGTCTTTTCAAAATGATATTTGTTTCGTGCATTAAATGAAGGCTTGCTAATACTAATTCCAAGATTGAGGTATGTGCGCATCAATAACTTACTCCATTAGTAATTTGACAGTTTCAAGCACACTTTGCAATTTGGTGTTGGTATATAGTGTGTCATATAGTTAGATGAACAACCTACATTAAACTTAGAATTTTTCAATATTTACCCAACATTAATATCTAATTATGAAATTCTATTAAATGAACGTGTCCTAAATGGATTATATAGTTATTTTGTAATCCATTCTAAATTTTGAAATAGTCCATATTTAAAATAAATAAAAAACAATTTAACATACTTATCATTGCATAGGTGTTCACTATAGGCCTCAAATAGGTAAATTTATTTCTTATTCTTATATGATTTATCTTCTCCAATGTTGGAGCTTAAATACTCTAAAACATTGAAAGAGAAAATCAAGTAACTTATGCAGTAGGTGATTGATGGAAGATGTGATTTGCAAATTGTCCCACTGTTTACATTTATGAATGATGAGAAAGAAGACATTTGTGGTCTTTTGCTTAGGCAATTGTACTATCGCATGCTGTTTTAAGAGCCATAATTTAAGAAAAAAGTTTCATGAAAGTTTCATTTCATATTTGTCATACAAATTCCTTATTTAAAGCATTAACATTTTTATTTTATGTTTTAGTGTCAATTAAAGTGTCCTTTTTTTTTTAATAATGTAATCTACATTTTATTTGTCTACTTAAATAAGGAAAACAATTTATTTATTTTTATTATTATTAATTTTTTTAATGGTAGTAGGTAGACACCTTACAATTGGTAAACAGCTGAACATACATATACATTACCCTTATCAATTTTAGTATCTTCCACTTGGGTTTTTACCAAATTTTTCTTTTTTTCACTCTCAGATCTTCCATGGAAATTTGGCAACACCTTATTAAAAGATAAGAAAAATATGATTATATTCTAATAGATACTTTCCTTTTTTTTTTTATTGGATTTTGTTTTTAAGTAAAATTTCGATTTAGAAATTTTTATTAGACATGTTGAAAGGAAAAAGAAATAATAAGAGCTATTTAATGCTCATTCACGTGATCTAGATTTTAGATGGTAGAACTAATTTCGCATTTGTATGTGATCTTCATTTGGAATCTATTTAACATTAACATTTTGTTCTGAATCTTCTGATATGTCCAGGTCTGCAAAAAGATCCTCAATGGCTTGGTTGCTTACATTATTAGAACCATAAAGACTTTTAACAGAGAAAGCATGAAGTCCATAAACAAATGGTTAAACTATTTGACTTTTGGTTTATTTTAGGATTATAAATGTTATTTTGAGTTATGAATCTAAATTTTTATGCTGTTATGAAGAAAGGTTTTTGTTTTTCTTCTGCTATAAGTTTAATCTTTTCCCGTTATTCAAATTATGTTAATATAAATTATTATGATGAAGTATTATTTACTTTTGATGATGTTATATAAGAAAAGAAGTATACTTTTGATGATGCTATAAACAAACAACCAGCACAATTATAAAAATCCCGTGCATTTGCACGGGTTATAAGCTAGTTATTTAATAATGGCTGACTCCATCACCGAAATCTTTCACTCCTTTGTTAAATAAATTTGAGTTTCGACCCTAACATTTAAAAATATATATATTTGATAGAAGGTGGAAGGGAGATTTTGAATTTATATATGCCCATTAGAAACACTATAAAATGCTCAAAGGACTATAAGCCTCTTGGCGGTCGACCCATAACACTTCTAGAAAGCCATCAAAATTAATTTGAAACATGTAAATAAATTTTTCACATGCTTTATTTCCTTTTTAATCTGGAATTATCAAGAGATATAAAATAGGTTTAGCTATAAAAACCTATAACTAAAACTATCAACAAAATCTAATACTTTTTTTTTTTAGAATACTAAGTATTTAACACACACATACGGGAAGAGGAAAAAAGATTTTAAAGAAACTAACAGTGGTGTATATCCAAAATGGTCTAACTATTGAATACACTTTAAGCCACTTTAAACAAAATCTAACGCTTACAAGAATGACAAAAGTATTCCATAAAGAAGGGAGGGAAAAAATAAATAAATAAACAAGACGATGACAAAAATCTTCAATTGAGTAAATTACACTCTAAACCATTTAGTTTGTGTTCTTTTTCATTTTTTCTTAATTTTGAGGTTTTTCATTTTGGTTCATCAAGTTTGATTTCATTTTCAAAAATGATCATTTTGATCACCTTCATCACCTATCTAGTCATTAAGTGCCAACAAAAAAATGTCCTTTCTTTTTTATTTCCTCTCTCTCTTAAAAATAAAACTCGTCATGGACACAGACAAATTAGAGATGGCAATCCCTAAGTGACCTACAGGTGTCTAAACTGACCAACCAGAATGAAGTTGGTTTCACCTACCCTACTAGAGGGATGGAGCGACAAATTTTTCCTTAGACTCAAATCAAGGTAGGTAGTTATTACTCTTTGAAAATTAACCGTTAAATTGCATGTTCTTTACGCTCTTAATAAACATGTCAAATTTTGTGTCAATCGAATATTATTTATTATATTATCTATAAGCTTGTATTTTATGCATAATTTTAAAGTAAAAAAATTTGCAATTTAAACAATTTATTGATGACATAACTACTAATCATTAATTTTTTTAGAAATCTTTCAAGCAAGGAAGATATAAGAAGAAGATATAATTCAATGGTGGACTTGTCAAAATTCACCTCCAATAAAAAGATATTAAAAAAGGTTGTACCTAATGTTACTACCATTTTTGTAGCTAAATTTTGTCCATATATATATAAAACGATTTCATAGTCTGGTTGTAGCATAGTCTTGAGAAATTGAAGCCTGTACAATCTATCTACATTGTTTGGTTCTTAGAACGACACTTTAGGATTTACCATACACAGCAGTTGGACAATTGCAAGGATGAAAATTAGCATTTTTTTTTTTTTTGAAAAGAGGATGCTAGGGTGGGTATGTCTCAAGGAAGAAGATCACAAGTGAAGGGCATGTACTAAGTGAGCATTTGGGAAGCACGTTTTGTGCTTCACACGTCGCATTTCCTGTTTTTTTTTTTTTTTAGTTGAGCGTGCTTAGCACTATTCCTTGTCCATGAACAGTGATTTTAGGCATGTGAACAATGCCAAGTGCATAGACAGTAACTTTTTTATTATTTTTTTATTGTTTTTAGTTTTCTGTAAAATAAACGGTATCCGAATAGACCCTGAGTATGGTGGCAAGTAACCCGACCGTAGCTGTCCGTAGATGAAATACTCACTTGTAAACAAAATTAAATTTAGATGATCAAAATGAAAAACTTCAAACTTAAGGGACTAGAATAAAAATTATTTTTAACTTTGAAGATCAAACGTGTAATTTAATCTTTTTAATACTACACAGTTTCACAAAAAAAAAAAATTGCTATTATGAAACCATTGTTAAAGTAAACCAGCATTAAAATTACAAATTTGAAGATAATTATATGGGGGGATGAACTTGAGCATGGGCCGAGAACCAAGGGCTTAACATATCATACTTTAATAGATGGGTCCGGCCCAAAAAAGATAGATATGAGTAAAGAAACCCATGAGATAAAAGACAACTCCCGAGAATAAGTCTCTTGGAGGCCCGAAATAACTACCATTGCTACGGTACCCTACCGAGGTAATAAGCAAGGCTCCTTCCATAGCGAATACACAGGGAACCACGAGAAACCGGTTCCCCTCTGGCCCGAGATGCCACCATCATCAAACTCACCTTGGGAAATGCCACAAAGAGATAAGGACCATAGAGCTAGTCACCTCCACATTAATGAGATGTTCTCTACCTAACCTCTTCCACATTAAATGCTTATAAACAAGCATGAACATTAAAAACATCCTAAAAAGTCCAGTCTCAAGATGAAAGAATGGCAAAGCAAAGGAGTGATGGGACAAGCATCCCCTGAATCCAGCCAGAAGCAGGCTAGCTGGGTAGATAAGAAGGGGAAAGGTGCCTATAAAAGGGGAGGGTGTGCAGCAGGAAAAGGGGTTTAGAAAAATAGAGAGAGAGAGGACTTAAAAAATAACTCTAAAAGCTCATTGCTAGGACAATCTTTATAGATGCTCATTGCTAGGAAAAACTTAGATTTGAATAAATCTAAAAGCTCATTGCTAGGACAATCTTTATATATGCTCATAGAGTCATTATCACAAACACATGAACTACGCTTCACGTTGGCCTTAGCCATAGCACTATCCATAGCAAGGCAAGGGGTTTAGGATCACACTTAGGAAAAGAAACAACAGTAAGTGCACCCGCTCTTATACCAATTGAAAGCTTGAATTTGTGTTAAAAACACAAGAGCTGTTTAGACCCCAAAACAAAAAATTACGGCTCAGTTGATTTTACTTTAACTTAAACAAAGTGCGAAATAGAGTAAATGCGAGCGAACAAACAGTAAAGCTACTCTAAGCCATATTCATCAAATCTTAGCAGTAAAATGAAAGCTAAAAGAGTAGGGAAGAAAAATGAAAACACAAGATAACACATGTGTTATCGAAGAGGAAACCGAAGAACTCGACGAAAAACCTCTCCACCGCCCTCCAAGCGGTAAATCGATCCACTAGACAATAAGTTGGGATACACGAATAGCAAGAGACCTTCCAAGCCTAATCTACCTAGTGCATCTAAGCCCTCCAAGCTCCTACTCCAACAAGGCTTCTTGGAATCGTGTCTTGTTTAGCTTTCCGGATCTCGCAATGCGCCTAATTGCATCTGCCAAAGCTTGGCTTCTTCCAATACTTTCCAGCAACACCAAAACCTCACTTGACACTCAGTATGGGTGTGATAATTTTTTGGACTATCAACCTCCCAAGGATTTGGATATGGAGAGGTAGGAGTTGAGGAAAACCACAATGGATGGTGTAGAGGATTGTAGGTATGAAAATCTCTAACTCTCAAGGGTTTGTGGCTAGGGTTTTCTCTCTGAAAGCACTCCCTTCTATATGTGGGTAATGTGGGTATATATAGTGTGTATAAGGATGTAGTGGAGCAGATATGACAAAATAGCAAAACAAAATGTTTTGCGGGTATCTTGCGGGAAGGCCTTACCCGTGAGACACTCGCGAAAACCAACTGTCACCATCTGTCATGACTCTTCGCATTCCAGTCATGTGCTGAACACATGCTTCACTTCGCAGGAAGGCTACTCATGAGCTACCCATGAAAACTTCTTTAGTCTTCAATGTTGCCTTGAGTCTTCACACTCTCTCTCTCACACAACCCTTACAAATAAATCCCACATAAAATACAGGATACAAAAGATTGAACAAAATTACAATCAAATATGGCACGGAATTAAAGCCAACACAAAATAGTTGTAAATCACAACTTTACAATCTCCCCCTTTGGCTATTCCGTGACAAAACACCATATAACAGACTTCTAGACTTAAACGTGAGTTTGGGAACATTGGCAAAACTCACTCACACCTAATCCAAAAGTTGTGAAGCACTTGCACGAATACACCTGTATCCCAAAACACTCGCACACAAACAAAACTTTCATTAAACTCATGACAAGTTGAATACAAGGTACATATAGGAGCAAGTATAATGCAATCAAGCTAATAAGCAAGATATAAACAATGAAGGGTAACTTGATCATACACGAACAATCATCAAAGAATGACTACAGTGATCATTTAACAAGTAAACGATCATCCGAACATGCAATCAATTAAGTGCAAAGAAAAAACCAATTGCATGTCCAAACACACAACCAATGCAAAACACCAAAGTATTTGCACTAGGATATATGATCCAACAAGGGCACAAGTGTAAATACTTTGGTGTTTTGCATTGGTTGTGTGTTTGGACATGCAATTGGTTTTTTCTTTGCACTTAATTGCATTGCATGTTTGGATGATCGTTTACTTGTTAAATGATCACTGTAGTAATTCTTTAATGATTGTTCGTGTATGATCAAGTTACGCTTCATTGTTTATATCTTACTTATTAGCTTGATTGCATTATACTTGCTCCTATATGTACCTTGTATTCAACTTGTCATGAGCTTAATGAAAGTTTTAAACTGAAAGTTTTATCTTTAGTACTGCTCATATATGTACCAAAGATTTTGTTGCATTATCTTTAGTACTGAAAGTTTTAAACTACTTTAAAAGCTTTAAAAGAAAGCAGTGTAAATATAAACTAAGAGATATTAAAGTAGAGTGCTAAAACCACAAGTAAGCTACTAAACCACCAAAATGAACCAATATATCTACGATGTGTATGTGCTACGCTATGCTCCCCCTCAAATTGTGCAACTCCCCCTCAAAACTTTCTCCCCTTTTTTGACCAGAATGGCCAAAGGAGCTAGTCATCATCTTCCTCTAGCTTCCTATGAATTTGATCCAATTGGGTTTGGAGAGATGTGAACTTCGTGTCGAAGCGAATGTTTTGAGAGTGCATATTAGATGCAAGTCCGAATAACTATGTGCTGATGTCTTGAATGGACGACATAATGATGTCTAACTTCTCATCATGGGCATGAAAGCTAGGACTTGAACTAGCATGAGAAGCATGACTCTCTTGCTTAGTCCCCTTACGGGTGTGACTAATGCTAGCATTGAGAGTACGAACGTTGATTGGATTAGGTCGTGGGTATGGCCTCTCATCTTCCAATGGGTGAACACCTTTGAGCTTCACAATTTTTGAGATGAGACAACAGAAAGGAAGGCAGTTTGAGAGAGGATAGAGATTGTGGAACATGATTGTTGTGAACAGCCTTAATTCGGGTGATAGTGATGCAACACTCACCACTTTCCCATTGGAAGAGAATCCCAAGCCTTCTCCTAGAGTTTCCCGAAGTAAGTCCTTTTCAGTATCCAAATCATCATACACCGGTGGCTTTTTAAACATGGGCCGGTTGATGCGCAATATGTCAACAAGATACATGGGTGTCACTATGAAACTCTTTCCTCTAACCCAACATTTCAACTCATCTCCCTCAGCAATGGCATTCACATAGAATTCCTTCACCATATTCTCGTACGGTTCATTAAAGCTTGATAGAAGGAAATTTCAATCCTTGCTGGCAAACCATTTTGGAATGCTCGTATCGAGGAGAGAGGCTTGCTTAACTGCCCTTTCAACCAACAAGAGGGCATCTTTGAAATATTTCTCATAATCTTGAGATGCGGCATATGACCTGAACTTGTCAACATCATAAAGCCATGTTGATGACCTAGTCCTCTTTGATTACAGGGTAAAACTATCAAGATCTATCACGAGTTCTTTTCCTTTGCTACTTCCCCCTTTTACAGCTGATTTCTTGAAGGGAGACATCTGCAAATCAGATATAAAGCACACACACACACAAAAATGCAAAAACACAAAGACAAGAACACAAACTTGATTAGTGTCAAGTCAGTCCATAAAAATAAGCACAAAGTCCTAAAAAGAACAAAAACAATGTTACACAATCATGTTCAAAAGTGCTAAGCATGTTACAACATATATCTAGCATGAATGATTTGCAAAACATGACAAGTGAACAAGTGTGTGCATCAAGTGTGCATGTGGTGTGCATATGTGATGCATGGGTCAAAGTGTATAAAATGCATTCCCAATGATCTAGACATGATAAACAAGTCCAATCATGATAATCCCCGAAATTTGGTACTCATTGGAGTCCAAAACAACACAAAATGTCATTTGGGCATTTCATCAAATACTTGATATGCACTTATAAAACTAACATGTAGGCAATGCATGAACATGAGTGAATCTTGCCTAAATAAATGTTTAAATTGCCACAAGGGGCCAACACAAACACGAACAAATCAAGTGGGACAAAGCTCAATCAAGAAATTGAAAAAAATTTCACAAAATTTAAAATTCCCACCCCTTTTTCAAAAATGAACCCAACTTAAGAAAACCTAGAATTTTCTGCATAATTTAAGCAAATAGAGAGAAAATATTGTATAAACATACCTTAGATATGATGTGAAGAGGTTTTCTCTTGATTTTTGGTTGGGTTTTTAGGTGAAAATCAGTTTGGGGTTGAGAGAGGCACAAGGGAGGCAAAGTGAGTGAAATAGGGTATGTTTGAGAAACCATCTACATTAGCCCTTTAAAACTGAAAACACGCATTTTTCGCGGGTTACCTTCTCACGAAGTTACTGGTGAAAAATGCATCTAAAGCACAAAGTTTTTTGCGAGTGAGCATTACTCGCAAAATAGTCGTGAGACAGTTGCGCAAGTCTCTGTCTAAATTTTTTGTTTTCATGTTTTTGCCTTAAACCCATTTTCGCGGGAAGAGCTTAGTCGCGAGCTTCTCCGAAAATTCCTCTGAACAAGTTTTTTGTTGAAAAACAAGGAAAATGCACTTTGAACAAAAACTCAAAACACGAGAGCATAGAAACACTTTCAAAAACATAAGAATACTCAAAAATCTTTTGGATTTGATCGACAAGTAATTGAGTATACACATCACATTTGAACACGTACAATCACACAAATGAAATAAGCATTCATTGAACAAAGTCTTTTGTGTTGTGTGTGAGTATCAAAAGTGGAATAGTCCTTAGTCTAGAGTGAAGCTTCAATGATCAATTCAATCAAGTCATACACAACTAGTACTAAGTCAAGTGGACTATCTCAATTATAGAAATGAACATATATGATCTCCCACAAGGAAATGATTACATATATTTGAAGCTTTTCATTTGGCTTCTTTACAAATCATAACATTTGATCATTTTTTAACAATAAATCTCATTTTGAGATCGATGCCTGAAATTTTTAATATTTCAATTTTGTGAGTAAACCTTTGGCATTTTGAGACACCATACATTTCAATACAAGTCGCTTTCCCTTTTTCTTAGTCAAATACTAGTATGTGCGATGGCTTTTGTAGCTCATTTTCTCTTTTCAAGATTTGACATTTGATGAGCTATAAACAAAAACATAAAAACGTGGGAAAAGATATAGGCACAAGTCTATGCATGTATCAAGACCAACAAGACTATTGACTAATCATTCATGACAAGCTTGAAGATCAATTTACAACAATCACACATAGATTTCAAGATTTTTCCCACAAAGTTAAATGTGCATACATAACAAGCTAAGTTCGTAAATGCACTATGCCATTAGTATGAAGGTACTAGGCCAAACCCACATGTGATATATAAAAAACAAGCGATCAAACTTTTTTGGAGATGTTTCAATTTTTTATGGGTTTTGAATTTTTTAACACACTCAAAAACAGAACAAGAAAAGTAAGATCAACACAAACAAGTACAAAATGCAACGTGCAAAAGAAACATGTAATCATACACATGAGACCTATAAAGAATGTATGCAATAATGAACAACATAAGGTCGCACAAGGGATGGAAGTTAAGGGATGATACTGACACCGATGGTCTAACAAAGAGATTCAAATTGTGGACCATTAAGGGGTTTGGTGAAGATGTCTGCCTTTTGGTTGTTAGTGTTGATAAACTCCAACCACACATCCTTGTTCTCCATTAGATCTCGAATGAAATCGTACCAAATCTCGATATGTTTCGATTTCGAGTGTTGAATTGGATTTTTTGACAAGTTTGTGGCACTTGTGTTATCACAAAACACACACATAGTGTCTTGAGTGATTCCATATTCATGTAAGAGCTTCTTCATCCACAATAATTGCGCATAACAACTTCCTGCTGCTATGCATTCAGCTTTAGCCGTTGATAGAGAGACTGAATTTTTCTTTTTGCTCATCCATGACACCAAGTTATTCCCAAGATAAAAACAACAACTAAAGGTGCTTTTCATATCATCAATACACTCGGCCCAGTCAGCATCCGAATATCTAGCTAAGCACTCATTGGAGTCTTTTGAATACAAAATTCCATAGTCAGAGGTGCCATTGATATAGCGAATGATTCGCTTTACCACAGATAAATGTGATTCTTTGGGTGCTGCCTAAAATCGAGCACATACCCCTACACTAAAGGCGATGTCCGGCCTACTTGCCGTGAGGTAGAGAAGACTACCAATCATGCTTCAATAGAGTGTTGGATCTACTTCCAAACCGGCATGATTAAGACTTAGTTTTGCCGATGAACTCATGGAGGTGGATGCATGTTTTTTGGAGTCTAAGCAGAATCTCTTTACCAGATTTTTGGCATACTTCTCTTGAGAGATAAATATCCCATCTTTTCGTTGTTTTACTTGAAGCCCTAAGAAGTAGTTTTACTCCCCCACCAAGCTCATTTCAAACTCCTTTTTCATTTCTTCTGAAAATTCTTAAGAAAGGTGATCAATTGTGGATCTAAAGACAATGTCATCCGTGTATACTTGAGCGACAATGAGGGATTTCTCATCTCTTTTAACAAATAGTGTTCTATCGACTTGACCTCTTTTGAAACCATGATCCACAAGATATAAGGTGAGGCGATCATACAATGCTCTTGGTGCTTGCTTCAACCCATATAAAGTTTTCTTCAATCTTAGCACATGGCCCGGAAAGTGAGGGTCTTGAAATCCTTTTGGTTGCTCAACAAACACTTCTTCGTTCAAAAATCCATTCAAGAAGGCACTCTTCACATCCATTTGGTATAACTTGAAGTTCATAAGACATGCTATGGAAAGAAGAATTCGGATTAACTATAATCTTGCCACTGGAGCAAATGACTCACTGAAGTCTACGCCTTCAACTTGAGTATATCCTTGAGCCACCAATCTAGATTTGTTTCGAACGACCTCACCATCTTCATCGGTCTTGTTCTTAAATATCCACTTGGTGCCAATCACATGTGTATCCTTGGATGTAATAGCCAGAAAAAAAAAAATTAAAAGGAGGGGTATTTAAGTAAATTTGTTTATGGGGTCATTTGTTATAATTAAAATTACTAAGGGGTTTTTAGAAAATAAGGTTGAAACCCTAGTTTTATATAGTCTAATTTTAAGTCAGCGTATACTGACAGATGTTTTGAGGGAGGAGACTAGTCAAAATACTCAAGTAGAGAAGGTTTTACTGCACAATTGAGGTAAGAGCCTAAGAATCTCTCTCTTGTTAAATCTAAAGCTTATTTGGAATTAGAGTATTTTTTTTTATGTGGATATTTTAATTGGTAGGGAAGCTATTTAATTATTTAAGAGTTTTAATGATGCAACGAAGAAAAGTTTAGATATATATTTCGGTCAGTTTGCTGCTACTGCCTACAAATTTTTCAGTACTTAGTATTTTTATATATACACACATGTTCCATTGTGATAAGCATGGCTGGAAGTGGTAGAGTTTAGGCGTGATGGGGTCAACATGCTGCGTAGTTGGGTTGTTAAGAGACTGTACCGAATTGATGGAATTGGAAAACAAAAAGTCTAATAAGCATGGTTTTGAGGTCCTGACAGGTTATAAAAAAATAAAAATAAATAAATAAAAAGAAAAAGAAATGAAGAAGAAGAAAGCTGCACTTAGAGTACACGTCCTTGTCTAGTATGACATAATAGTGCTAGCCTTATCTTTAAGGCATTGATTGTGGCAGCCCATACATACATACATACATATATATATATATATATATATATATATATATATATATATATATATATATATATATATATATTATGATTAAGTGGAATTTCGGTGTAGGAAAAGTAGACAATTATAAGATATTTTTTATAGTTTTTCTTCTGGTCAGGTACTGTTATAAGTTTTTTTGAATTATATGATTATTGAGTAAATGGTGCTTGTAAATTGTTAGGTGAAATCTAAGGATTTTAGAAAAGTGTTAGGGAGAAGTTCTTTTGGTGAGCTAGTTAAGGTAAGTAACCTTGTCCTAATTGGGTTTTATTTTGCTTATATTAATGTATTTTTAACTACTGAAAATTTGTTTATAATTGTTACAATTTTATTTCTATTGTATCACTAATTTCAAGTAAAGAATCATCACAAATATATCTGATTACTAAATATATGATGTGTTTTGTTTAATTGTTTTTAGCTATATTGATTTAAAGTAAGGAATATAGAAATATCACAAATGTATTGAATTATTGAATATATGATTATATGTACATGCATTTGAATGAGATACATTTTTTGTTAGAAATTATGATTGCATAATATATGATTATGGATAGTCTGACTATGATTTGATTCTGATACCCAAACCAATGGAGGTTATTCATTGGTACTTTGATACCTAAACCAATGGGGGTTGTTCATTGGTACTCTGATACCCAGCCAATGAGGGTTATTCATTGGTTCTCTGATACCCAGCCAATGGGGGTTATTCATTGGTATTCTGATACCCAAACCAATGGGGGTTATTAATTGGTACTCTGATACCCAGCCAATGGGAATTATTCATTGGTACTTTGATGCCCAGTCACGGGGATATAGCGTGACCATAGTCATAAGATTGTTAAGTATATGAGTTATGTTGAATATTTAACTATTTTGAGTCATTAAAACTGCTTATGTATTTTTGGAACTTATTGTAAGCTATAGATTTTGTTATATGGAAAACTAACTACCTTCTAAATCATCTATGATATAATTGTAAGATCAAAGTATGTGATCTATTTGCAACGTATATTTTAAGATTATGAAACTTCTTAGTTATTTTTGAAAACCCATAGCATATTATAACTTTTGAAGATTCATATTACATCTTATTATTTTACAGATGTATTGCTGGATAAAACTTATTAGGAGTTTGGTTACTTATTGAGTTGTCAACTCACCCCCCCCCCCCTCTTTCTCCTTTCAGATTTTGATCAGGAAGAGTGGCATATGTTTGAGCTTCCGCTGGGATGTGCGCATGAGTGAAGTTTAGGAAATCAATGGAATAAGATTTGAACTTTTATGTTTAAGATTACCTTTTGTGTGGACCTTTAGATTTAAAGGGTTTAGTTATTTTTATTTTGATGTTGGAAGATTATTATTTGGAGATCTTTTGAGAATTGCATTAGTGAGGATATTTTCAAATTTATTGTTGAAATTTTCTTTGAGGATAACTCTTTAATTGTTAAGAGGGCCTTACACACTTGTAAGGTGTAAACTTTATAAGTGTGTGGCTGTTGTCACGTGCCTAACTCTTACTTGGGTTTGGGGCGTGACATTGGGCCTTGGTACCAACTCCCATACATCATTTCTAACGAATTGATGTAAACCTTGATGCATGGATTCCATCCAATTTTCATCTTTCAAGGCTTCTTCCACTTTCTTGGGTTCAAATTGAGCAAGATAGCAATTGTATGTCACATGATTCAAGCTATAGCTCGATTCTTTTCTCAAATGAAGTCCCTCATCTAAGTCACCAATGATGTTGCTTGTGGGATGATTGAGACTTACTCTTGATGATGGTTTCTTGGAAGTAAAGGGTTCCTCATCCCGTAAAATTGGAGGTTGAACTTCTGGACGGGTGAGTGGACTTGAAGGCCTTTGCATTGATCTAGTCTCCCTTCTTGATGTAGGAGGTGTGGACTTCTTTTTCGATGATTCTTTCTCACGCTCATCACCTTGAGACATGATAGCATCACCCTCATTCTTCTTAAGGGTTGGTGCTTCACCATCCTCACCAACATCCTTTTCAGAGATAGTGTCATCTATGACCACATTTATTGATTCCATCACCATCTTAGTACACTTATTGTACACTCTGTATGCTCGGCTACTTGTGGAGTATCCTAGGAAGATCCCTTCATCACTCTTAGCATCAAACTTCCCAAGATTCTCCTTATCATTGTGAATGTAGCATTTGCTACAAAAAACTTGGAAGTACTTTACTTTCGGCTTCTTTTCCCTCCAAATCTTATACGATGTCTTCTTTGTTCTAGCCCGAAAGAAAATCCTATTCCCAATGTGACATGATGTGTTCCCAGAATTTCTGTGGAAAGTTTTTATTGAGAAGCATTACTCTTGCCACCACCCCATTCTATTGTGGCGTCCTTGGAGCGGAGAATTCCTTTTTGATACCATGCTCATTGTAAAATGCTTCAAATTTTTCATTTTCAAACACTTTCCCATGATCACTCCTTATTTTGACTATGGAAACTCCCTTTTCATTTTGGAGCTTCTGGCATAACCTTTCCATCTTGTCGCATGCCTCCGACTTCTCTCTAAGGAACTCTACCCAAGAATATCTTGAGAAATCATCAACCAGCACCAGGATATATCGTTTTCCACCCAAGCTTTATGTTCTCATTGGACCCATTAGATCCATATGGAGTAACTCCAAAGGATGATGAGTAGCCACTACATTAACTTTGGGATGGGTTGATTTTTTTTGTTTTCCCAATTGACATGGACCACAAACATTGTTCTCAATATTTCCAAACTTTGGCAAACCAATCATCACTTCAAGCTTTAAGATCTTTGCTTCTTGCTTGTAATTTTCATGCCCAAACCGTTGGTGCCACAACTCCAAAAGATTTACTCGAGCACTCTAACATGTTATGCTTGGCTTGGGAACAACACCATAGCAATTGTCAGTGGTTCTAAGTCCCTTTAAGACTTGAACACCTTATTCATTGAGAATTAGACTCCCTTTCTTTGAGAATTGAACTATGAAGTCTTCATCACATATTTGGGTGATACTCAGGAAGTTCACCTTCAATCCTTTGATGTAAAGAATATCGGTCAACAAGGGAAGTCCCGGAATATCAATTCCCTTTCCTAGAAATTGTGAATGGATACCATCTCCAAAAGTCACAAAGCTGTCTTCCTTCTCCTTAAGAGTTTTGAACAGTGTTTTATCTCCTGTCATGTGCCTTAAACATCTGTTATCAAGATACCACAAACACGAATTAAACACTTTCAATGCGGTATGAACATAAAGACAAGCATGAGATAAGCACTCTTGACCCTTAAAGATACACTCCTCTTCTTTTACTTCATTCATAGATGAGGAGAGCTTTATTTTCAAACCGTCAAGTTTATCACACAAATGTCTATTCCTTCTCGTGTATTTAGCAATTAAGGAATTCGACTCACACAAGCTATTATGAATATCATGATTCCTTTGTTCTAAGGATTTTAGCATGTGTACAAAAATTCTAGCATGTTTCTTAGATTTGAATAACTTTAAAAGCTCATTGCTAGGATAATCTTTATAGATGCTCATAGAGTCATTATCACAAACACATGAACTACTTCATGTTGGCCTTAGCCATAGCACTATCTATAGTAAGGCAAAAGGTCTAGGATCGCACTTAGGTAAAGAAACCATAGCAAGTACACCCGCTCTGATACCAATTGAAAGCTCAGATTTGTGTTAAAAACACAAGAGCTGTTTAGACCCCAGAATAAGAAATTACGGCTCAGTTGATTTTACTTTAACTTAAACAAAGTGCGAAATAGAGTAAATGCGAGTGAACAAATAGTAAAGCTACTCTAAGCCATATTCATCAAATCTTAGCAGTAAAATGAAAGCTAAAAGAGTAGGGAAGAGAAATGCAAACACAAGATAACACGCCGATGTGTTATCGAAGAGGAAACCGATGAACTCGACGAAAAACCTCTTTGCCGCCCTCCAAGCGGTAAATCGATCCACTAGACAATAAGTTGGGATACACAAATAACAAGAGACCCTCCAAGCCTAATCTACCCAGTGCACCTAAGCCCTCTATGCTCCTTCAACAAGGCTTCTTAGAACCGTGTCTTGTCTAGCTTTCCGAATCCCGCAATGCACCCGATTGCATCCGCCAAAACTTGGCTTCTTCCAATACTTCCTAGCAACACCAAAACCTCACTTGACACTCAGTATGGGTGTGATAAGTGTTTGGGCTATCAACCTCTCAAGGATTTGGGTATGGAGAGGTAGGAGTTGAGAAAAACCACAATGGATGGTGTAGAGGATTATGGGTATGACAATCTCTAACTCTCAAGAGTTTGTGGCTAGGGTTTTCTCTCTGAAAGCACTCCCTTCAATATGTGGGTAATGTGGGTATATATAGTGTGTATGAGGATGTAATGGAGCAAATATGACAAAATAGCAAAGCAAGATATTTCGCTAGTATCTCGCGAGAAGACCTTACCTACAAGACACTCGCGAAAACCAGTTGTCACCATCTGTCATGACTCTTCACATTCCAATCATGTGCTGAACACATGCTTCACTTCGCAAAAAGCCTACTCACGAGCTACCCCAAAAACTTCTTTAGTCTTCAATGTTACCTTGAGTCTTCACACACACTCTCTCTCACACAACCCTTACAAATAAATCTCACATAAAATACAGGGTACAAAAGATTGAACAAAATGACAATCAAATTTGGCACGGAATTAAAGCCAACACAAAATAGTTGTAAATCACAACTTTACATAAATTAATTGTATAAGTCATCTACTTAGAAAGCAAACCCCGTTGTACTAGACCCTATATACACTTCAAGTAGGTCTTAAACTAAACTTTCTACCTTAGTGTGACTCTAGGATCACTAACAGAAAAGAGAAATTAAGACTTAACAAAAAAGAAAGAAAACCCCATAGTATTAGGCCCTATCTATGCCTCGAGTAGGTCGTAAGCTGAACTTTCGGCCCTAGTCTAACTCTAGGGTTACTAACAGAAAATGGATATTAAGACTTAACAAAAAAAGTAAGCAAATCCTGTGGTACTAGACCTTGCCTTTGCCTCAAGTAGGTCTTAAATTGAACTTTCTATTTTAGTCTGACTCCAAGGTCACTAACAGAAAAGGGAAATTAAGACTTAACGGAAGAAAAAATTATAACAATAAAAATATCTAAGGAAAAAAAGACCTTATGGCATTAGGCCTTATAATTTCTTTGCAAGCTTGTAAGGTTAATGATGGAAATATGCATGCTTGTATCGTATACAAAACTTACGCAGCAGAAAAATAATGGATCTACTTCATTCATAAAAGTTAACATGTACTATATAAGTTTCAGAATTTTAGAACAAGAGAGAGTACCTTGGAGCGGTGAATTTCAAAAACGAAGATCAGAAACACTTGGGAACACTTTCAATCTTCATTCCAATTCCACTAACGCCCAAGTTATGTGGTCTCTCAATTAGTTTACAAAGGGAGAATGTTACAGTGTCTAACACTCATATACACCACTTCAGAATAGTATTCTTACAAATTCTCTCTCTAGAAAATTCTCTCCCTTTGTATCTAACTGATTATCTAATTGGGCTTGCCTTTCGAATTAGTCTTAAGTGTGTGGCTTGGAGTGGGACCAAAAGGGACCAATAAGACACTAACTCCAATGGGTCTTAGGCTTTTATGTCAACTATTGACAAGTCCAAAGTTACCATTAATTATATTTAATACCACTATATAAATATAATTGCACTCTAGGCCTTATTTATAAATTATATCCCAAGACTTTATTGTACATGCAACCCCTTCATAAAATATTCGTAGTAATACAAAGTCATGAATGTAGACTGCCACTTTGTAGATTACTACATTTTATCCTTGAGTACCCGGTTTAATCCTATAAGTTATTCATCATTTATTTATGAAATCCAATTCCATAAACATATACTTTAGTAACTCCTTACTAAAGTGGTTAGGCCTAACTCTCTGAATAACAAACTCATTAAACTTATTTCAAGGGAATATTTTGTATCTCTGTTAAGAGACTATGAATTCCATCTTGAGAATGTATGTTCCATCAACACTAAATGTGATAGCCCAACATATTGAGGTTTTAACTGTTACTTTAGATCTCACTTCTGATATATCAAAGCAACGTACACCTCATGATCAAGTCCATTATTCTCTCAAGATTAAGAGTTCTTGCAAATATAAGTCGTGAGCTTATTATTCATTTGACAGTCGTTGGAAGAATAATAAATCTCACAGCGGTCCAGTTCAATATGTCTTAACTCTTAAAACATATTAACATACCAACTAGAAATCTCCATTTCCATGATCAAGACAAATCATCTTAGTTGATATGTTATAGTCTTCGCAGATGAAATTTCCAATTTTATCACCGACTACGAACTACATTTTGAGTTTACAAGGAACTTGTGATTTACATCTTCTGTGACTAAATCACATACAATGCATCTCATGGACTATATGATAATGTCACAATATTCGTGTTACCATTATTTTAGATAAAAATAAAACAACTTTATTAAAGACAACATTAAGTCATACATAATATTATACATAATAACATACATAATATCATACAATAGGATTTAAGGGCACACATTCTAATAGTTAAAACACGGCCACAATGTGAAGGTATGAGAGTATTCTAAATGACGATATATCTCAAATAGATTCATATCTCTCTATGGATTGTATAGTAAACAATGATAAATATTTAAGAAGTGCATGATTGTACGAAATAATCATAGATAAATAAGAGTTTCAAGGTTACAAGGCAAGCCCTTCAAACAGGGCACATATATAAAAATAAAAATAAAATAAAAAAGAAAAGGAAACTTAAACTTTATCTAAGTACATTTTTCTTTTTAAGCCACTCCTCTTAAGGATGGCTCCATGGTAGAAACCACCACCTCGCCCACCACCTCGCCCACCACTTTTGCATTCATGGATCGGCCCTCAACCTCTCTAGCGGGGGATTTATTGTTGATAATAGCCTGAATCTCGGGATTTTTTACTATTATCAACTCTAAAGGATAAGGTATACCATCAGCATTCTTTAGAGATGAGCAGGGCCGGCTGAAGCTATAGGCAGTTTAGGCCCCCGCCTAAGGCCCCCACTTGTAACAGGGGCCCCAAAATAATAATATATTATATAGTATTAGTTTTTCATCTGAAGAAAAAAAAAAAAAAAAAAAAAAAAAAAAAAAAAAAACCGTTTCTCACAAACCCAAAAAGACTGAAGTAACGTGAAGATCACCCCACCATCACCAAATCTCTAGACTCTAGCTTGCAGTTCTCATCTGAAGAAAAAAAAAAAAATCCCGTTGCTCTGCCTCTGAAGTGACATGAAAGGCAAGCTAATCCTATCACAAAATCTCTAGCTTGCAGGAGAAAAGATTACAAAAGATAGCTTGCATAAGAAAAAATTACAAAAGGCAAAAAATTGAAAGAAGATACAAATAAGAAAAGGCAGAAAAAAAATACTCTTCACTTTCTGAGTTCTGACTCTCCATCTTCCTTCATTCTTAAAAAAAAAAAAAAAACCCTTGACTTACTCATCAATTGGTGTTGACAATAAATTTGGTGTGTTCACAGATCTTCATTTCAGGTTCGTTTATTATTTTCTCTTCCTTTGCCTCTTTGTCTTCTTCATGGTTTGCAGTTTGTTGTTGGGTGTCTGGTTTTTTTTTTTGGAAGAGGAGTTTGCTGTTGCTGCCGCTGCCTGCTGGGTTTTTTTTTGAAGAGGAGTTTGCTGCTTGACTGCTTCTATTGTTTTTTTGGTTTGTTCTCTTAAGTTATTTCTCTAGAATGCTATAGAATAGTCATTGGTCAGTGGGTCCACTTAAGAGTCAAAGGCTTTAGTCTTTACTCTTTAGATTTCTCTAGAATTCCTCTTACACGTTTTGTTTTGTTTTCTTTTTCTTTTTTTTTTTTTTTTTTTTTTTAGGAAATCAGATTTAGTGGGCTGGTCTTAGCTTTGTGGTTCAAGTTGACTCTTGCTTAAAAAAAAAAAAAGGGTTTACTGCTACTTAGAATAAATTGCTTATTTACTTTGTATTAATATTAATTTTAATTTTTTGTGCAGGTTTAAAGTGTAAAGTGATCATATTAAGTAAAGCTACAATTGTGCTTTTGATAAACCAGGTTCTATTGTTTTATACATTAAATTTATATTATTCTAATTAAATTGTAATTTTTTTAATTATAAATTGTGCTTCATTTATTCATAAATAGTTTTTAATTACAAATGTCTACTAGAAAATATCTATCTGGATATGAAAAACTAAAAAAAAAAGGCAAAGAGAAGAACTAATTGAATCTCAAAAAGGAGCTATGGACAAATTTATTACTAGTAAAAAACAAAATCTTGCAGAAAATTTGAGTGAAGGTTTTATAAATGAACAAGAAATTCATCAGAAAGAGTTAGAAGATAATGAAAATATACAACAAAATGATAATAACGAAGGTGGCCATGATAATGTTCAAACATGTAATGTCACCATTCTTGATAATGAAGCTCAAAATAATTTAGAGGAGAGAGAAAATATTAATGATCAACCTAACTATATTCCTACAAATATTTTTGATCCAAGTCAATGGAAAACTATTGATATAAAATTAAGAGATTTGTTAGTAGAAAATGGTCCAATAAGAGTTGATGATCTAAACTTTCCTATAGATAAGAACTCTAGACATTTTTCTACTACGCATTATATTCGAAAATTGCCAAATGGGGAGAAACATGATAGAAAATGGTTAGTGTATTCAAAAGATCTAGATAAAGTATTTGTTTTTGTTGCAAGTTGTTTAATTCAAAATCTAATACAAATCAACTAGCTAATGGAGGAACTAAGGATTGGAAAAATATTAGTTCTATTCTTAAAAATCACGAAACAACCAATGAGCATATTACTAATATGAATACTTGGATTGATTTAGAACTAAGATTATTGAAGAATAAAACAATTGATAGAAATGTCCAAGAACAAATTAAGAAAGAGAAAGATCATTGGAAAAAAGTGTTATTAAGAATAATAGCGGTGGTAAAAAATCTTGGTAAAAATAATTTGGCATTCCGAGGAAAAAACGAAAAGATCTATCAAGAAAATAACGGAAATTTTTTAAGTATAATTGAAATGATTGCAGAATTTGATCCAGTAATGCAAGAACATGTTCAACGTATTCAACATGGTGCAATCCATAATCATTATCTTGGACATAATATACAAAATGAAGTGATACAATTATTAGCAAATGAAATTAAAAGTAAAATTATAAAAAAGATTAAAGAAGCAAAATACTTTTCAATTATACTTGATTGTACCCCTGATGTAAGTCATCAAGAACAAATGACTCTCATACTAAGATGTGTGGATATTTCAATAAGTCCGATAAAAATAGATGAACATTTTGTGGAATTTTTAAAGGTAGATAATACTTCTGGAAAAGGTCTTTTCAATGAAATTATAAATGCAATAAAAAATCTTGAACTTGATATTAATGATGTACGTGGACAAGGATATGATAATGGGTCTAATATGAAAGGGAAAAAACAAGGGGTACAAAAAAGAATTCTTGATATAAATTCTAAAGCATTTTACACACCATGTGGTTGTCATAATCTCAACCTTGTCCTATGTGATATGGCTAATTCTTGTCCTAAAGCTATATCTTTTTTTGGCGTAGTACAACGTATATACACACTATTTTCTTCTTCCACAAAGCGATGGAAAATTTTACAAGATAATGTGACAGGTTTAACTCTTAAGCCATTGTCACAAACACGTTGGGAAAGTCGAATTGAAAGTGTGAAAGCAATAAAATTTCAAATTCTAGAAATAAGAGATGCTTTGTTACAACTGGCAGAAACAAGTGAAGATCCTAAAACAAAAAGTGAAGCTGATTGTTTAGCAACATATGAGATTGAAAGTTTTGAGTTTTTGCTAGCTATGACTATTTGGTATGACATATTATTTGCTGTTAACTCTGTTAGTAAAAATTTACAATCGAAAGACATGCATATTGATGTTGCTATAGATCAATTAAAAGGTCTCATGTCTTTTTTAAAAAAATATAGAGAAGATGGATTTACATCTGCTATGAATTCATTTAAAGAAATTGCAACCAAAATGGAAATAGAGCCCATATTTCGTGAAAAACGTATAATTCGTAGGAAGAAACAGTTTGATGAGAATGTCAATGATAAGACAACACAATCCGCTGAAGAATATTTTAGAATTAATTATTTTTTATATATAGTAGATCAAGCTATTTCTTCAATTGAAAGTAGGTTTGAACAATTTCAAATATATGAAAATATTTTTGGTTTTTTATTTAATTTTGAAAAACTAAAATCACTAGATGATGATAGTTTGAAAAAAAATTGTCTTAATCTTGAATGTTCTCTCACACATGAAACTTATTCCGATATTGATGGCTTAGATTTATATTCAGAACTAAAAATTTTAAGAGAATTTTTGCAAACAAATGAAAACTCTCCAATTAATGTACTAAATTATATAAAGAGGTTAGAATCTTTTCCGAATGCATGTATTGCTTACAGAATATTACTAACTATACCTGTTACAGTTGCTTCTGCAGAAAGAAGTTTTTCAAAATTAAAATTAATAAAATCCTATTTAAGATCAACTATGTCACAAGAAAGATTAAGTGGATTAGCTATATTATCAATTGAAAATGAAATGTTAGCGGAACTTGAATGTAAAAATTTAATTAGTAATTTTGCCTCTCAAAAAGCAAGAAAAATAAATTTTAATTGAAAAAAAAATAAAAATATATAATTACATATAATAAAAGGCCCCGTATAAAGCTCTCGCCTAGGGCCCCCAAATTCGTTGAGCCGGCACTGGAGATGAGGTAGCCTGTACTTACATTTTGTTTAGAGCCACGGTCCACCCTTTAGCAAAGTAGACCCGAAGCATCTGTTGCACCTCAGGTTTCACGGATGTGATGCAATCAATCTAGCCCTGGTAGTAGGTAGCTTGCACCTTCTCATTGCCCACCATGACAAAGGCTTTCAGCTCAGCTGTCTTACCCTCCATCACCTTGTTCACCTCCTAGAGTTCCTTCCCTAAGGCTTCATTCTTCTTTGTTATAGCCTTAGTGCTTTGCTCAGCCTCACATGGAGCCTCTAAGACTTAGACATCTTGGTCATCAATTCCAAGATCTTTTTAAGAAGGTCCTCATTATCCGTGGACATCTCCTCAAGTTTTGCCTTTGTCACCATGTACCTTTATTCCACCATGGAAGAACATTGGTAACCCTGTAAAATAGGAGTTAGAGACGAAGATTAACCTAAAGATAAAGGAAAGGTAACAAGGGAATAAGTGGCTTACCATAACTGCTTCTCTCTTCATGTTGAAAAATGGTCATCGTCCCCCTACTGCTCCTAGTGACTTATGTCTTCGGGAAGGAGAAGTGCCTTGCCCACGCACTCAGCAACGCGGCTCCTGCGACCTTCCCTCCAGGGCTTGACCTTATTGGTGGCTAAAAGAGGTTTCCTGTCCACCATGAAGGCTCTTATGTAGGTTGGGGCCCCCACAATATTCACGAGAGCATTCTCCTCCTCAGCCGAAGTACCCTCGGCATCAAGGGCCATCACCGCAGGCCCTTAACTTCCTCTTTCACCCCTTTGACACTTTTGCCCACCCCATGATGCTTGAGGTGGGGCAGTAGGTGCCGAGACAACCTATAGCACGGGTGCAGCAGAAGGAGACTAGACTTGTGCAATGGGTGGGTTCTGGCCTTGAGCTGCAGGAGGTGTCACTAAAATTTGGCTAAGGCTAACCTTAGCTTTTTGGTTGGACATCTTAACTGAAGTCCCTTCAATAGGAAGAGCGATCGGGACATTGTATCTTGGGTCTTGATATGGGGACTCTATGAGGAGGAGTTGCCTGTTCTTTTTCTTCTTCTCCTACGCAGGCGTTCAGCAGGTGCAATTACCGTTACCTCGACATCTGCTGGAGTGAAAAAAGATGGAGAGTTGCTACACCTTCTTCCTTTTGTTTGATGCGCTATCTTCGTGGGAGATAGAATGTACCCCTTGATCTGAACATCAATTAAAGGAAGCAACGGATCCTTCTACTTGATTGTCTTCGCGACGTTCTGAAAGCTTTGATATACTAGAGTATAGCTAAGGATAAGATGAGCTACCCGAAGTTGTCCATTCGAATGGTAGAGCAATAAAAACAACCCCAAAAGTCATGTTTCATGATGAAACAATGGTAGAGCAAAGGGGTGATGGGACAAGCATCCTCAGAATCTAGCAAGACGCAAGCCAGCTGGGGAGATAAGGAGGGGAAAGGTACCTATAAAAGGGGGGTGTGCAACAGGAAAGGGGGTTCAGAGAGAAGACTTAGAGAAATAAGAAAGAGACAAGCATAATAGGAGAGTTTTTAGTTTTCAATCCAACCTTTCGTTCCTAGAGAATGCAGTTTCTATATCAATAAATAACCATTTTGTTCCTAATTGCTTTGTAATCAGTTGTTTAGATCTCCCATTGTAGATTTTTTATCCTTTAGTTCTTATAAATTAATTGTATAAGTCATCTGTTTAGACACTACCACCAAAGTGTTGTTTTTTACGCCCACAAATTTATTTAAATTTTTATAACAAAAAAAAAATAAATGATCAAAATTGACTCTTTTATCCTGGTTAAAAATTCAACCTCTTTCATCCAAACCCCAATTCATTGTTGGATCAAAATTGACTCCAGAACTTCTAATTCAAACCGAGGGCCAAAGAAGTGGTTATAACGGAAAGAAATTCGAAATAAAAACAGGTAGTAAGTCATTCATAAGAATAATACTAACTTAAAAGTTGGCTAGCAGGTAGATAGGTAGGAATTGCTTTATAGGAAATTTCTGGATTCAAAATGGTGGAAGCAGCCAGCACATTATGGCCCACTGCGTACAATTATGACATGGGGAAATTGTTTTCCACTAGTTAGATGTGATTCGTAATTCCTTGCAAGCCAAGTAAATCACGCAGAAAATGTGAATATATGGACCGCGAGCAAGTCCTCCCGTATAGAAATGTCAATGTCTGTAGGCTAAAGTCATCATATTACAAAATATTTTTTCATAAAGTAAAGACTAGAAGAACCAAAAAAGAGTGTTCCCCGTAACAAGGAATTTAGACTATTGGAACCTACATATGGTTTAGAAAGATACATAATGAAGTTGTCCACTTGAACCTGGCGCGTGTTGAGCGTGTTTCACTGTAATTGTCTGACAAATGACTGACCATTATGTTGTTCGGTCCCAAGTGTGAATTCAGGAAATCAATTAAAGGGAAAAGTCACACAACAAACTTGGAATCAATCCATCATTAAAAAATCAATTATAATATTTATCTTCTTTGTGCATGTCTCACAAATAAAGAAAAAATCTTTTTCTTTTTTTATTCTCTCGTACCAGCATCGTGCTCACTGCAGTTTCTTTTTCTTCTTTTCACACTCATTGTGATGTCTTCTTCGTTCTTCACTCTGCAACATCAAACAAAACATATTCCAATTAATTTTTGAGTTGAGCAAAAAACATTGTGAACTGATAGGCCAAGAATGTATTGATCCTTAAATAAATTAACCAATTAAATAGCCAAGTAAATTAATTAAGTCAATTTAACATGCAATAAGCGTGGTAGCATAAACAAATCACCAACTAAGTTAAATACAGCGTAAAATAAATTTGACACGGGTGATTTGTTTACGAATAGGGAAAACTATCGAGGCAAAACCCCACCAGGTGAATTTAAGGTCACCACTTCCAAGAATCTACTATTATCAAAACAAGCGGTTACAAGTAAATGAATCCTAGTACCTTATACCAACTTACAGTTGAACTCTTACTCCAATACACAATTGGACTTGCAATGTAGTGACAATCTCTCCTTTCAATGTATGGCTCCCAGTACGTGACTAACCAATTGATGCGCGAATCCCAATACGCGGCTTATACACCAACTTGAGAAAGATGTTGACTGCAAAGTTCTTCAATTCATCCACACGATGAACTAGGGCAAATTGTCTCCAGTCACAATTTGAGTGAATAATCGTTTTGCATCAAGTTGCATCACCTTAGACAATCCTTCAAGTAATCCTTATATATGTATAGGATTGTGAAAAAAGAAACCCTACACAAATAGCTTGGATATGCGTGAAAAACAGATCTGGGACTTTGACTTTCGTAAACCTCGATAGATAGGATATCTGCCGAGCTGCTATCAAGCATCGGGCTAAAACTCCTTTTAAACCTCGATAAATATAATCTGTCGAGCTATCTATTGAGCTTTAAAATACAGCAATTCTTCACTTAATTCTTGAACAAATTTGTATGGCTTTAACTCTTGACTTGAACAATATGTTGCTTGAAGACTTAAACCATCCTAAATCTACCAAAATACAAGTAAAGTGTGTTTTGTCAAATGATTAGCCAATTCTAAATGACATATGTTCATAACAAGTTCCACATATGTCCTAACATCAACAAAATCCAAACCTTGTAGTCTCTCTCCTTGAGTTATCTCCCAAGCAAAAATCCATTTTTTCTCTTGATTTCATGCCCAATTCTATTATTTTTCTCCTCTCCCCACGAGGACCCTTGGGCTAACACCTTCAAATTCTTTGTTGGCAGACAATGAATACATTAATTCTTTAATAAGAAATAAACTTTCCTTTCACTCAAAAGAACAACATTTTATTACTAAGCAAGGAAACCCAAGAACAACATTTGAGGCAATTTCCTAGCATATGCATGGTAAAATACAAAACTTTTCAATTGTTTTCCTTTTCTTTTTCTTTTTTCAAAAATAAATATGACTCATTCACTCATAATGGAGTGGTTTTTTTACCTTTTTTTATAAACAAAAATAATAATGATGTTATTGATAAATTATTAATTATTCCAAAAACGTTTTTTCTTTGAAGTTTAAACGGATAGAAAATAATAAATTTAATTATTTAGCAATAATTCTAACAGTTATTTGGTACATGGATCAATAATCATCTATGAACTTATTTCATATCAACATCATTTGGGCTTTAATTTTATTGCTAACCCATAACCTAATAAATTAATATATAAAGTAATTTCTGAAGGTGAATAAGAAGGAATTCTTAATTCTAATGGCCATTTAATTGATAAAGCTAACGGTGAACTAGGAAGAGCAAGATGTTGGGATGCAAACCATATTTTTATATTGATGATGCAATTACGCCTAACGAAATTGGACCCAAATCAGCTAATCCATCAAAACCCACACAAGAAAATGGTATGAGTAACAGGAATAGCAATTTGTTTTAATCTTATATGTTTTTTACTTGTATCTAGGGGTGTTCGCGGTGCGGTTTTGGGTCATTTTTAGCACCGCACTTGGCGGTGCGGTTTAACTAAAACCATAACTGCACCGCACCTTATTTTTGCGGTCACATGTGCGGTGCGGTGTGGTGCGGTGCGGTTTAAAGTTTACCCAAAACCATAACCGCACCGCACCTCATTTTTGCGGTCACATATACAGTGCGGTGAATAAGATGCAGTTTGAATGATTTGAAGTTGATATATTTTTCGAATTTTGGGTTTTTTCTACCCAGCCCAAAAATAATTTTTCCCTTTATTTTAGTCCAAGTTTTAAACTATTGAGCTAGTTTTTCTTTATTTTGGGCTGGCTTTCCTAATTAACACTTACCAGAATTATGAAACTTTTTTTTTAACTAGGGTTATTAAATTAATAATAATATATTTACTATGAAAAATAATTAAAAATATTAATATATAGAGAAGGTGCGGTGCAGTTTGTGTGGTTTTCTTATTATAAAATTGCAAACCGCACTGCACCAAGCGGTGTGGTGCGGTGCAAAATTACTTGCGGTGCGGTGCAGTTATGTCATTTTACAGGTGGTTTTGGTGCGATTTTTGCAGTTTGTGCGGTTTTTGCGGTTTGGTGAACACCCCTACTTGTATCTAATTTTAACTTCACCCAATTGGCTTAAACCCGAACCCAACTCAACCTGTTTGAAAGTCATCTTTTTAGCATGAACAGAACCTCAAAATCATCTTTTTAGCCCAAATTCCAAGTGGCAAACTATACCAAGTGTTTTGGTCATTTCTGCATTGTTTTTGCAATATCTTTCTTGTTTGTGGTCCGATTTTACAGTGTATTTGGAAAAGCTGGACGAGAGAAGAAGATAAGAGACGATAAGAAAGGTTGTCTTTTCCGCTATTTGGTTAGCATTTGGTTAGCATGGAAGAAAAAAAAATGCTAGAAACCATTTCCCTAGGCCCACGGATTTGCAATCCACCAAATTTGGGCGGATTTGAAGGTAGACAATTGTGAGAGACCAGGAAATTTTGAGGTGCTCTCAGAAAAGGATTTAGGTATCAGCACCTTCCCTTTTCAGGATCATATGGAGTCGCCACTTATTTTATAAGTAAAATAAGAAAACTTTACAAGTTATAATATATCTTGAATAGTATGTATTCTTATTAATTGGAAATAATTACATCATGGCATAAAGAACTTTACATTACTTTGACTCCTAGGTACAATCTAGTAAAAAAAAAAATACGAAGTCTTATTTCCTAGTTACAATCTACCCAAAATAAAATAAGACACTAATCCTACCAACCTGAAATTCTAAGGTTTGGGAGCTAGATTATAGGATGGAGAGGTAATAGGCACCCACCCTACCTAGACAGAGTCTAGTCTTCTAAACTTTAAATGACCTTTTAAATACCCATATTCAAAATGTCAAATGATGTAGAACAAATGCCTTGTCAAAACCTAGACCTAGGGTTAAAATGCTATTTTAAGAACAATAGATCTGCACTTTATTTTGTGTAAAAAGGTTTGATGAAAATGCTTGGTGAAAAATTTAAATCTGAGTTTCCATAAAAGAAAAAGAATGAATTTTTAATAAAAATCAGATATTGTTTGGATTTTTAAATGTGAGAGAAAAACAGATTTTTTTTTTTTAATGAAAATATAAGTCTTCTAATTAAAAAAAAAAAAAAAAAGATCTGGTTTTATTATTTTTTTTTTTAAAAAAAGGTCAGATTTTTATTTTGAAAACTGCAGAACAGATTTTATATAAAAAAAATTTAAAAAAAATACCGATAAGATTCTCTATTAAAAAAAAAACAGACCAGATTTTATAAACAAAATACATATCAGATTTTTATAAACAAAATACATATTAGATTTTGTAAACAAAATACAGATCAGATTTTATAAACAAAATATAAATCAGATTTTGTAAAAAAAAAATTCAGATCAGATTTTATTTTTGAAAATCACGAAGAAAAATGCATATCTGATTTTAGTTTTAAAAAACGTGGAGAAAAAATGCATATTTGATTTTAGTTTGAACAACATGGAGAAAAATGCAGATCTAACATCTTAAAAAGAAATTCAACCCTAGATCTGGGCATATTAATCAACCAATCATGTGAATTTTTCAAAATCAAGAAGAGAGCATGCAATAACATATGACAAACATGGTTATCTAAACACAAGAAGTAACATCACATTCATAGAAAATAAACCATAGATGAGAGCATGTTCTTAAAGTTAAAATAAAAATAAAATCATGTTATAGAAAGTAAAGTTAGAATCATACCTACATGAACGTATTCCACAAGGAAGGATTTATTTTAGAGATTAGGGAGAATGAATTTTTTAAATATCTAACTAAGGCCACTTAACAGAGAAGAAATTCTTATGTTAGGACAAATGTGAATGATCATTTAGAATTGGCAAATCCTTTGACAAAACGCACTTTACTTGTAATTGGGTAGATCTAGGATGTGTTTAATACTTAAAGGAACAATGTTTCAAGTCCAAGTGATAAAGCCATGCAAGTATGTCCAAAAATCAAGTGAAGAAGTGCTGGATTTTAAAGCTCGATAGCTAACTCGACAGATAGCATCTACCAAGGTTTAAAAGGCTACTTTAGCCCGATGCTCGACAACTGCTCGATAGATACCCTATCTATCAAGATTTATGAAAATCAGTTTTTCAGATCTGATTTCACTCCAATCCATGTGTACATGTTTAGGCTTTCTTTTCTCACAACCCTAAACATATATAAAGATTATTTTAAGGGCCATCAAAGGTGGGGCAAGTGTATAGCAAAGTTTTGTTCATGCAAACTGTGATTGAAGGCAAAATTTTCCCTAGTTCATCTTTCTCTTAAAGAAGCTACTGCATTTGTACGCTGTTGGGTTTTGTGACTAAGGAGCTTCGTGATCTTTATCATGTTGATGAATTGAAGAACTTTGTAGCCAACATCTTCCTCAAGTTAGTGATTAAGTCGCGTACTAGGAGCTGTACATTGAAAATGAGAGATTTTCACTACAGAACAAGTCCAATTGTGTATTGGGGTAAGGGTTCAACTGTAGATTGGTATAAAGTACTGAGATTCCTTTACTTGTAACCGCTTGTTGTGATAGTAGTGGATTCTCGGAATGGTTGAGAACTCTATACCCCCAATCTAAAATGAGGTAACCAAGAACTATTTTCGCCCGATCTAGAAGCCGAATAAGAACTTTATTCGTCCAATCTGAAGTAAGGTAACCAAGAACTATACTCACTCGATCTAAAATAAGGTAACCGAGAACTGTATTCACCCGATCTGAAAGTAGACTAAGTACTCTATTCGCCCAACCTAAGATAAGGGTAGCTGGGAACTGTATTCGTTCGATCTGGAAGCCAATGAGAACTTTATTCGCTCAATCTGACTTGGAATGGTTGAGAACTCTATTCACCCAATCTGGAATAAGGTGACCAGAAACTGTATTTGTTCGATCTGAAAGTAGACTAAGAACTCTATTCACCCAATCTGACTTGCAATGATTAAGAACTCTATTCGCCTAATCTAGAATGAGGTGACCGAGAACTGTATTCACCCAATCTAGAAGCTGACAGAAAACTTTATTCACCCAATCTACGAATTTGTAAAAAAAAAATCAAATTAGTATTTTGATGATTGAGACTTTATCCGCTCAGCTTAGGGAGTTTTTGTTCCTTTTTGTTTCACTTGATCAACTTTATTCCTTGTGAAATTCTTTTTTTTTTTTTTTCCTTTTTCCCCCTTCTTTTTTTTTAATTTACTTCTCTTTAATTTTCTCTTCTTCTCTTTTTCCAACACAATTGATGCCACAAATTTGGAAAACATTTCTAAAAAATTTTAAAGAACAATTTTTTTTTTCAATTCTTTTTTTTTTTCAAATATTTCTCTTTCAAATTTTTTTCATTTCATTCATTTTTTTTATTTCATTCACCTTCATTTTTTTTTTCTTTTTTCATTCATCATTTTTTTTATTAATTATTTTTTTTTCTTTCATTCATTTTTTCAAATTTTTTTTATGATTTAACTCAAGTTTGACCGTGTCAACTCTGTCAAACCTGAGTTTACTCAGCAACTTAAGTAAAAAGGGACAATGAGAGGGCCAAAATTTTGGCCCCCTTTTTATTTATTTTTTTTGCTCCATCATCTTTTCTTTCTTCTTCTTCCCACTTCCTCTTCCTCCATTGTTACTATTTCAAGCTCCATGCCTCTTGCATTTTCTCTTTTCCCACACCATTTCTTGCTTAGAAAATCACTTCTCCAAGCTTCTAAACTTGATTTCTACCATTCCTTTGAATATTTCTTTAGATCTTTGAATTTTTGTGCCTCTTTGAAAAACACATTTTTCATAACCCATTTCCATTTTTCTTCCTCCCCCCCCCCCCCAACTTCCATGGCATTTCCTCCTGGACCACCTTACTTTCTTACATTTAATGGGAAGAAGTATCATCCATCAATAGAATGGAATGATGAAGAGGGACTTCTTTAAGACCCAAGCATTCATGCTCCACACCCATCCAACAAAAATTTCAAGGTGAGCTCATTTTTTTTTGTTTTTGTTGGTAAATTTGTTGATTTCTTGTTTTGTTGGGAAATTTATGATGAGGCATTGTCCTTATTTGTTGCCATTTTCTCTTGTGGGAGTCTTTGGATGTTATATGATCTAGATGGAAATTATTGTGAGGACATGTTAATTCTTTTTGGGCATTTTTGAATTGTTGAGTTGTTTGGTATCGTCAAGTTTGGACAATGTTAGTCATTGGTTGGGCTTTGTGTTGGATATGATTTTGGACATTGTTGGACAAATTTTGATTGATTATAGGAATTTGATGTGTAGACAAAATTGGGTAAGCTTTTTTTTTATGGGTATGGAAATTTTTGGTGTAGGTGTTTGTGCATTATTTTTCACGGGTATGGAAAAACAATTTGTGTAAATGTTTGGGTCATTGTTGAATGTTTTTATGGAGATGAAGGATTTTTTTTTGTTTGATTGGGGTACTGTTAGGATGTCATAGAATATAAATTTGTGAAACGGCATTTGGGTGTCGCTAATTTTGTGAGGGGCATCTTTATCTGTTTGTTGAGATTTTGGGCTAAGTTTTTTTGGAACAAGGTATTTTTGTGGATATCATGATGATTGGCAAGGTTTCATTTTTTTTCTTTTTTTGGTTTTCTTGTTTTTGTTTGTTGTCATTAATTGTAGAATTTCAAGAGCCGGGTAGTCTACAGTTATTGAAGCATAGGTGGGAGGCATTATCCCCAGACATTAGAAATGTCATCAATGAAGCCGGCTTCCAAACCTTTTTCCAAGCTCTTTTGGATTACAACACCACTAAGTACAAGGATCTTCAACTGCTTGTTGCATTATGAGCAATTCTAGGATACCACTTGTACCTTTCATTTTTTAGGCATTGTCGAGGTGATGCTGACACCATATGATTTCTCGGCCATTACTAGCTTAAAATTGGGTGGTGATAGAATTAAGGGTAATGATTCCATTTCACCAGCAAAGATTAGGAGTTTTATGGGTGTGATCCTTCTACGAGTTAGCGGTAAAAATGAGTCCTTGATGTGGCTGTATTCCAATATTGACAAGTGTGAGTCTATGGCAACTGGCACCTAAATGTTTATGCTCCTTTTTATTGGAACTCTCTTATGTCCTAACTCGGGAAGCACGGTGAGTTTATGTTACTTGTGGAGTTTGAGGGATATCAATCGAATCAAAAATTATGATTCAGGTGGCATGGCTTATGCAACCCTCTCACACTTTATGACTCAGCTTTCTCAGAGAAGTCTTTCAAGCTTAGGAGGTGCACTATTTGTTTGGCATGTGAGATTTAAGTTCTTGGTTAGGTGTATTTTGCAAAGTTTATTTATGTTGTTGTTGATGTGTGTTGATCTTTTTTTTTTCAAGTCTGAATGTATGAATATTTTGGTGTTGGTCCACAACTTTTGGAAGATGTTGATGATATGTTTCCAAGGTTTCTTCACTGGCTGCCTAAGTATTGTCTGTCAATGCCCCCCAAGTGTTCTTTGTAGGATTGGCAAATAGTGATTGACGGCTTAGACACCGAGGAGGTGAGTTTTGATTTTTTTGTGAAGTCTAGTTTAGGTGTTTTTTTTTTGTGGGTATGGCTACTCTTTTCATTTTGGGTTCTTTGTGCTGTTCAGATGTCCTTAGACCCTTGGCTTGGATGTGAAAAGCATGACGAATGTGCATGGGCTCAAGATTTTAATAAGCATCAAGTCTTGTTCGAATGTGGCCATGGGAGGTACAGGTATCTTGGAAACTAGGTGCTAGCTCCGGTTCAACATGTGTACCCTCCTGAAATGATTCTTGTCCATCCTTGTCCTTCTATACGATTGGCAGACCTTCTGACTAATGAAGAAATAGCTCATGCTTAGATTGGCCTCATCATTTCTGGGATACAGAGAGACTACCTTCAATTTGTCAAGGCTCACTTACGAGGTTCCTTAGCTAACATCTCAAGAGCATTGGTGAACTTTTTCCATTTCCAAATTAATTTGCATCATGACTTGCATCATTTTTTTCCCTTTGTGAAAATGTCTAAATGTTGCATCTTTTAGGCTTCATCTTTAAGGGCAGAGAGTCCCTCTCCTAGCAATGTTGGTGGTCCTTTTACTTCTTTCATGGAGACATATCCCAATTTTCCAATATGGCAATATGAGATAATGAATTCTGACGAATCTTACAACTTTATGGGTCTAGACCGGCCGAAATAAAACCCGAATGTCCCTTGGACCCTTTAATCTCTTATCTCATTCTCTGTCTATCCAACAATTTTTGAACTTGTGGCCTTATGCTCCAGGTAGGTGTTGATCTCGTGGGGGAAAGCATGCGAATGATTGAAGGCTTGCAGCTAGTGGTACACACGCAATCTTCCCAATATGTTCTCAACGAAGTAACTTGGGTAAAAGATGACACTCCCCTATTGCCTTTTGTTTGACATTCATGAATCTTAACGCCTGTCTTTGATGATTTTGCAAAGTAATCGAATGGCGAACGCTAAGGCCAACAAAAGATCTTTGGAAGAAAGAATTAGAAACCTTGACTTTCATATTAGGCAACAAGAATCTCGGTTTTATGCAAGTCAAGAGAGAAAAGGAGACACAGAGGGTGGTTCTTTTAGGGGTGGATCTTAAAGATCTTCCCATAGGCAAACTCCAAGTTTGAATGATGCTTGACTTGTGTTTTAATTTTCCTACAAGAGAAAATATTCCTTTGTCAGAAAATTTATATTAATTTCCACCTTTAGCTCCTTATCCTTAGATGACTTTAGCTTTGCTAGAGATGAGACAAGTTTAGAATTTGCATGATGAAGCTTTGTATTGTACAATTTGAACTTATCTGACCACTCTTGATAAGATTGTGCTCACCTGAATAAGGCATGCTCAAATGCCCCTAGTTTGGAGATCTATGCATGATGATTTTTTAGGGAAAAAAAATTTCTTCTGGAAAAGAGATGAATTATTTGGTTTGTTGCAGAAAGGGGAATAAGGCATGGCCGAATACCCCTAGTTTAGAAAATGAATGCATGATTTTGAAAATTTTTTGAGTTAGTTAATTTCCTCTTTTTTCTTTTGAAACAAATGATGATGATGACTTTTTTTTTTTAAAATGAAAGAGGCATGACCTAATGCCCCAGTTTGACAATCAATGTGAGTTTTTGAGAAGTTTTATTGCACAACCACTTTTTGGAGTGAAAAATGGAGCCAAAACGAACCAACAAAGTTCCCAAAAACACAAAATAACTCAATACAACTATGATAGGGTTGAGTGCCAATCAGCACTCTTGGAGTACCAATCAGCACTTAGGGAGTGCCGATTGGCACACCCAATTTCGCCATGACTTTTCGCATTTTTTTTTTCGTGTTTTCTTCGTTTTTTTTATTTTTTGAAAAATATTTTATCCATTTTGGACTTTGAAACACTTTCCTACTTAGCTTCAAACTCTCTGGCCTTATTTAAACATGGTTAGAGATTAAGAGAACCTATTTTAGCATTAAACCTACAAACAAATCTCTACATCAAAGTTATCAAGAAACATCAATCATATACAAGAACTATTCATGGCCAACAATCAAAATCTTCCTCATTCAATCACACATGATATTAATAAAGGGGTTCCAAGCTTTGATTTTGTTACCAAGAACAATTTCACTACCTTCAAGCTAAAGGGGATCCAAGCTCCAAGGAATGTCAAGATCTAGTGGGATTTTCTCCATGCCGCAGTGAACTTATGTGATATTAAAGACCATGTATTCTGGTGTAACACTGCTGAACTTTGTCCTACAATCGAAGAATTTTCTGCTATTCTAGGTTATAAGTTTGGCAAAAAGTCTGTAGCAGTTTCCTGTGATCCCATGCATAGGGAGATTTTATCTGACACCTTAGGCCTTTCTACTTTAGTTACCAGTAGCATAATTGAAGGCCACATGGTGAATCTTCATGCAATTGTTACAAGGCTTATTGATAAACGTACTCATGGTCTGTTTGACAACATGTAGAAAAATTTTGGTTTATCTCTATACTTTATGGGAGAATTCTTACTTTATTCTGGAAGACCTGGCTTTGTAGGTGCTCAAGCCATAAGATTATGAGTCAAGTTAGGGAAGGTGATAATCCTGCTTCTTTGATCTTAGCAGAAACTCTTTTAGGGTTGGACTTTGTATTTCATGGTGGAGAATCACAACAATTCCTCGAAAGTCACTTGACTTTGCCGATATGGTTGATGGAAAGTCTAGACATGATAGCTACACCCACTGTTGCCAATTGTGTTCCTAGTAATATCCCTAGCAGGGCTGTCCTCAAAACCAAGTGTCGGCCTAAAAGTGATTGGGTGAAATTTTTGGACAAGAAATCCAATATCTCAATTCCCTGGGATTGTTATTGGTGGAAGTGCCCTCCCCCTTTGTTACGGTCTCCGAGATCAAATCATATCTTTTTGGTTGGCTTAAGGAGGGCGACTTTCAATAAGGCTAATAAACTCTTAAGACAATTCCAGTATAAGCAAGGGATGCCTGGCAATAGAGGAAGAAAACATTTTGTTCCTGTGGACACAACTCCTACTTCTATAAGGAACATGCTGATGGGCTTGGACATGGCTAACCGAGTAGATCAATCTTTTATTAAGGTTTACTTTCACAAAATGACTGTGGAATACTCTAACTAGCTAGTAGGCATGATTAGGGATAAAGAGATTGACATGGCTTCTATGAGAAAATAGTTTCTTGATGATAGCAAAAGCGAGCAAGAGGATAACAACGACGAGTTCAAAAGGAGGGAGAGAGACAACAGGTGAATTGCTACAGATGGAACTAACGAGCAATCAAAGAAGAAAAGGCTGAGGAAGTCCTTATTCTTTTTTTCTTTTTTTGGCTTTGAACACGTTTATTTAAGAAGTTAGTTTGAAATTTTTAGCTTTAGGAATTATTTAAGACTTTCAGCTTTAGGGTTCTGTTTAGGGTTTGCTTTGTTCAGGGCTTATGTTTGTTTTTAAGGTTTATGTATTGGCATGATTTGTGTTAATGGAATGGTTGAATCTTGGCAAATTTTTTCTTAAATGCTTGATGGGTGAATGGTTGGTTTGGGTAAGTTGTGACCGGACCAATATATGGTTGGCTACGTACCTCTTTCGTGAAAGGATCAGGTCATCACGTAGTTCATTTTATTTGCCTTAATTTTTGCCTAGGCCGCCCTTTCGAGTTTTCAACCAAGCAAGCTCTCTCACTCTTTTTTTTTCTCTCCTCTTGTGTAAATTGCCCTTTCTAGTTTTCAATCTGACATTTTTTAAGCCTTAATTTTTGCCTACACCATCCTTTTGGGTTTTCAACCAAGTAGGTCAATTTTTTTTTTTTTCACCACCGAACCTAGGAAAGAAAATGACCTAATCTACAACCACTTCAGACATGGCCACTCTTCATACTACCACCTCATACATGGTTTTCTTCAATTGATCTATATTAGTTGGCTCAGTGAAAGGGTTTGCATCTAAGTCCATCAACCATACTGCTCCCCCAGAGTCTGTCTACTTGATGATATATGGACCTGCCTAATTCTATTTAAATTTCCCATTCGTTTCTTGAGCTAGGGCTCAAATCTCCTTCAACACTAGATCTACTATCTTCAAATCTCTAACTTTCACTTTCTTGTCAAAGGCTTTTCTGAGTCTCCTTTGGTAACCTTGAATACGATACAAGGCCTTGAGCCTTTTCTCATCCATCATGCATAATTGGTCCTACCTACTCTACAACCAATCTACTTCAGGGATTTTACTCTCCAACAATGTTCTCAATGAAAGAACACCCATTTCAATGGGAAGGATTGCCTCTATCCCATATACTAATGAATAAGAAGTGGCTCCTATGGATGACCAAATTGATGTCCTGTACCTCCAAAGTGCAAAGGGTAACTGTAAATGCCAATCCATGTAGTTCTTCGTGCTCTTCTTCAAAATCCGCCCTATGTTTTTGTTTGCAGCCTCTGCTGCTCCATTTGTTTGAGGACGGTAGGGTGAGGATTTGTGGTGTTGAATATTGGATTCTCGAAGTTACTTCTCCGTTTCTCCTTTGAAATGAAGCCCGTTATCTAAGAAAATTTCATGCGGTATCCCATATCAGTAAATGATATTAGTGTGAATAAACTGAGTGACTTTCTTCGAGTTCAACACCCTATACAAGGTGGCTTCCACCCATTTAATGAAGTAATCAATAGCTACTTGTATGAATTCATGACCATTTGATGCGGTTGGGTGAATTTTCCCAATAATATCTATTCCACATGTAGAGAACGGGCATGATGAAGTCATTATATGTAATGGCATTGGCGGCATATGCTTCAGATCTCCATGGACTTGGCACCAGTGACATTTTCGAACGTGAGCTACACAATCTGCTTCCATAGTAGTACAGTAATAACTCTGTCTCCTTATCTTTCATGACAACATGTGTACATTCGTATTTGGCCCATAACTTAACTCATGGATCTCCTCAATTACTTGCTATGCTTCTTTGGTAGTCATACGAAGGAGATGAATTCCACCATATGATCTTCTATACAACCTTTCACCACAAATAATGTAATTAGTAGATAACCTCCAGATAGTCAATTGGTCATTACTCCCCGTAGACTTTGGGTATGTCCCTTCCTTGAGATATTGTTTGAATACCATTCACCTTCCCCATTTACTTCTTTGACTCCTTCTACCGATAGGCAATAAGTCAGCTCTTCTTTTTGTTCCACCACTATTGGCCGAGCTTGGTCTTCCTTGGGCCCATCCATCATGGATGCCATTGTTGCTAAAGCATCTATAATCTGATTATGTACTCACAACACAAACTGGTATCAAATCTTTCCAAACTTTGATGCCGATTTCTTAAGACATTTATGATAAGGCACTAGATTTTCGTCCTTAATCTTCCACCTATGTTGAATCTGAGAAATTATCAAGGCTAAGTCACCATACACTTCCAACACTTCCACTCCAAGACTAAGGGCTACTTGTAATCCCATAATGCAAGCTTCATATTCTATGGTGTTATCAGTGTTAGGAGAGTTGAGCCTACCAGAGAATGGGATATGTGTCCCTTTTGGAGAAATTATGAGAACTCCATTGCCACTTCCATTTTGATTAGTTGCTCCATCAAAATACATCTTCCATGGTTCTAACCCTATCCCCGTGATATCTTCATCTAGTAAGTCCCCTTGGATTTCTTTGGCTTCTTCAGGTGAACAATGAGCTAAGTGATTGGCAATTGTTCTCCCCTTTAAGAACTTCTGAGTCATATACTTGATATCGAATTCTAACAAAAGCAGAACTCATTTATCTATCTTCCCATCTTGCACCGGCTTCTCCATCAAATATTTCAAAGGGTCCATCCTAGCTATCAACAAGACCTTGAAAGTAAGCATGTAATGTCTAAGTTTTCGGGTAGCCCATACAAGGGCTACACATGTCTTCTCAAGTGTTGTATACTCCTCTTCATAATCCAGCATCTTCTTGCTAATATAATAAATTCCATTCTCTTTTCTACAATACTCTAGATATTGAGCAAGCAAAGCCCCATTGTTATATCTGTGGTTGTGAGATATAACAATAATGGCTTTTCAGGTACCAGTAGAACCAGTATTGGTGGCTTCATCAAATAACTCCTAATCTTCTCAAAGGCTTCTTGGCACTGTTCATTCCATACCATGGGAACTTCTTTCTTGAGCAATCAAAAAAGTGGTTCAAATGTCATGGTGAGTTCGGCTATGAACCTGCTTATGTATTTTATCCTCCCTAAAAACCCTTGAATCTCTTTCTCAATCTTTGGAGGCTTCATCTCTACAATTGCCTTAATCTTCTCTGCATCTTCAACCTCTCTATCACTAGGGGGTTCACCCCTATCATTACCGCTATCTCAGCTATCATAGTCTTCACTGTTACTTCCTTTACTATCACTGTCATCATTGCTATGGTCTCCACTATCATTGTCTTCACTATCGCTGTCAACCTATTATCATCTTCACTGTCAGTAACTTCATCGTCATCACTAAGGGCTTCTCCCCCTTCATCATATTTGTCATCCGTTCTTGCTTCATATGGGTTCTTCAATGCTTGTTGGCAAGCTTCCCAATATTTTTCCTCTTCTATGTTGAAGATAGTATCTCCCAACAGTGTAGTCATTACATCAGGATCCATGTAATCTACCCAATCATTTGGGACCTAATTTGTGTTTTACTCCTTTAGTTCTAGAGGCTTAGCTTATTGTCACAAACAAGGAATAATTCAAATCCAAGCACCATTTTTTTCGATTTAGGGTCATATCTCGGTTCAAGAAATCCCCAGTGATGCTGACTATCTCTAGCTTTGACAAACTTCTTGTTAAGTGTAGAAGTGTATAGCTTCAAAGGTTCTAGGGGACTAGGAAGTCCCTTAGCTTTAGTCTTTGTACAGACCATCTTCCTTAACTCTAACTCTAATAAATCACCATCTGTAGGTTTATAACCTAACCCAAAAGGTGGTGTGGTTATGGGAATTGTCAAGACTCGAACAGCTACCTCTTTCACGGTCTTCCCTAGGCTCATCCCTAGAAAATAACTCATCTTCCTCATCGTTGTTACCACAATGTTATTGTTGTAAGGATCAAAGTCCATAGGGATATTTTCAAACTTTGCTATCCTTCTCTCAAAGCCAGGCTTCTCAATCTCAAAGCCAGGCTTCTCAATCTCAAAGCCATCTAAGGTTATTGGCTCCTTCTCAAACTCAATACCAAAAATGGGCTTTGGTACGGTTGAAGTGTCACCAAATATAGTAACTATAGGTCCTTCATGTGGAAACCGAACATTTTGGTACAAGGATGAAGGTACGGCCTCTATATCATGAATCCATGGTTGCGTAAGAAGCATGTTGAAGCATGAAGCTATGTTCAGCACTTAAAATTCCACTTTTTTAATCATAGGCCCTATGGTAAGATCCAGCGTCACTGTCCCTAAAACCTCCCTTCTACTATTATCATATGCTTTCATATGCTGATCAGATGACACAAAATCTTCAATACTTAAGCCTAGGCAACTTATGGTTTTTAAAGGACACACATTTAGAGCACTTCCAACATCAATTAAGACCATTGGTATCCTCTTGCCTTTGGCATCTATAGTAATGTGCAATGGGTCATTATGACACTTCCCCTTTTTAGTCAAATCATTGTTGGAGTACGAAATAGTAAGCTCCCCACTTATAGACCCAATCAGAGCATTCAAATCTTATGAAGTAGTAGTTGTAGCGACTTGGATTTGATTGAGAAGGTCCCCCAGATTCTAGTGGTGCTTGTATGAGGCCATGCATAAACCCCATAAGGATATGTTGGCTTGCCTCTTCTGCAGCTACTTAAGGACCTCATCCTCTTCATTGCGTGTTTGTTGGTGTTAGGACATATGTGTTTCACTTGTTTAGAACATATTTCATTGTGTTATGTAATTGGTTAATCATTTGACAAAACGCACTTTACTTGTATTAAGGTAAATCTAGGATGTGTTTAATACTTCAAAGAACATGTTGTTCAAGTCTAGTATTAAAGCCATGAAGATTGGACCAAGAAACAAGTGAAGAAAAGGTGTTCACTAAAACTGGACTGATAGTTGGACACCTGTGGACACCTACGGACAGTTGCTTGACAGCTGCTCGACACCTCTATCTATCAAGGTTTAATGAAGCTCAACAGCTTCTCGACCGATCAAGGTATCTATCGAGGTTACGGGAATTTAGATTTCCAAATCTGATTTTCGGCCCATGTTTTTGTATTTGTTTAGGGTTTTTTTTCTCACAACCCTAAACATATATAAGGCTTATTTTAGAGGCCGTCACATAAGAGAATACAAGGAGAACATATGAAAAATGTGACCGAAGCCTTATTCTCTCTGAAAGAAGCTACTGCGTCTTTGCGCCTTAAGGTTTTGTAACCAAGTGCTTCTTGATCTTCATTGTTGATGAAGTGAAGAACTTTGCAGCCAACATTCTTCTTCCTCAAGTTGGTGAGTGAGTCACGTACTGGGATTTGTGCAAAGGAGTTAGTCACGTACTGGGATCCGTGCATCAAAGGGTGGCATTCATATATTGAAGAGTTTAGAGGTTCTGAAACGGTAGAAGGTTTCTGCTGTGAGTTCATCTACGGAGATTGTAGAGTTTAGGGACAAAGTTTTTGTACTAGATCTAAAACTTCTCTTTACTATAGTGAATTGCTTTTCGGGAAGGTTTTCCCCCAGGTTTTTTACTGTGAAACTAGTTGGTTTCATTGGTTTTCCTGGGTCATCATATCGTGTCTTATTTACTTTTCCACTGCATATGATTTTGACATGATATTGATGTTTTCTTGTTTTAACAAGTTTATACATAATAAATCTAATTAGCAACTTGGATTTAAAACTTGTTAATTCTATCAACCGGGGTCTAAATTTCCCAACAAGTGGTATCAGAGCGGGTACACTCTGATTGGATTAATTTCCTGAGTGTGATCCTTGACCCCCGTTGTCATGGATCGTGGACAATCTCTTTTGATTCCTCCTTTATTTGATGGCACTAACTATGCATACTGGAAAGTTCGTATAAAAGTGTTTTTGCAGGCTCTAGGTGAACAGGTATGGCAAGATGTTGAAATTGGCTGGATTAAGCCAAAAGAATCGCTGGTGGATTGGGATGATGCAACAATCATAGCGGAAAATTTCAACAGTAGGGCCTTGAATGCTTTATTTTGTGGGGTGACCAATGAGGAATTCAAGAAAATATCATCCACGAAAGTTGCCAAGGAAGCATGGACCATTCTTGAGACCACCTATTAAGGTACCATGGCTATAAAGACTATGAAGCTTCAAAGACTCACTAGTAGCTTTGAAGAAATAAGGATGCAGAAGGATGAGACCTTCAATAAGTTCTATGCTAAACTCAAGGATATTGTGAATTCTGCCTTCAACCTGGGAGAGTCTATAGCATAATCCAAAATTGTTAGGAAAATCCTTAGGTCCTTACCTGAAAGATTCCATGCCAAGATCACTGCCATTGTAGAAGCAAAAGACATTGATCAAATTCCTTTGACTGAGCATGTAGGGAACCTTCAAACCTATGAGATGGGATTAGGCTCAATGGGAAAAGGTGGAGAGAGTAAAAACTTGGCTCTTAAAGGTATAGAGGAAGAAATTGAGGACTCTGCAGATGAAGATGAAGATGAAGATGAAGATGAAGATGATGATGAGGATGAGGATATAATCTTCATAACTAATGAGATTATCAAGCTTCTTCAGTTTAGGAAAAAGGATAAGGGCAAACCTCCTAGGAAATCTAAATCCTCTAGGAAGAGTAAGAATGAGAAGCCCTCATCCAATGCCATGAGTGCAAGGGTTTTGGTCATATGAGGATAGAGTGCCCAAACTACCTTATGAAGGAAAAGGCCAATAAGTCAGAAGATAAAGTGTTGGTTGCTACTTGGAGTGAAACCAAAAATGACTCTTCTAATGCGTATGTGGATGAATGTAGTCACGTTATGGCCTTTGTTGCCTCAACCGATAAGATGGTTATGAAGAGTGCTAGTGACAGTGATGATTCTTCTGATAATGAAGTGTCCAAGAAGATGACCTTTCAGGAAGCCTATGATAAGCTATGCACTGAATTCATAAAATCTGAAAAGACTTCTCATCTTTGTAGAAAAGAGCTTAATGAGGTAAAAACTGAAAAAGCTTAATTGTTAGTCAAACTAGATGAGACTACAAAGTTAGTTGAGAATCTCATTGCAGAGAACACCTCATTAGAAGAGAAGGTCAAGAATCTCGAGGTTGAGCTTAGTCAAGCTAGAACTCAAATGGAGAGAATGTCTAGTGCAAAACTTGATGAGGTTTTGAGTGCTCAAAAGCGTAGTTCTGATAAGACTGGCTTAGGATATGCTGTCTCCTCCGGCCCCTCCTCTTCCACGGCTTCTGGATCAAGGATTGTCATTGTGCCTCAATCTGAGAAAGGTAATAAATGTATGAAATCCAAAACTCTTTTGGCTAATTCTAAATCCTTTGTTAGATATCATGTTTGTCACCATCGTGGTGTTTCTGGACACATTCGTCCTAATTGCTTTAAGTTGTATCCTCAAAAGCAAGTGTCCAAACGGTCACAGGTTTTCTCTCATGGACCTACACCTTTGTTTGGAGAGTTATTAAAAGTTTTGAGCTTTTTAACTCAATTTCAGGAGAATTTTAATTCTTCCATGTCCTTTAGTAGTCATACTAGAACACGTGCATTTTCATCTTCACGGCCAATGACTCGTGCTGTGAGGGTGAGAAAGGAGCCTAAGACTTAATTGTCTTTTCTGTTTGTCCTCTGCTTTTATTCTTTCTATCTATAGTAGGAATCTCTTTGCTTGATTTCTTTTCTGCTTTTGAAATCATACTTTCATGCATCTGCATTTTTCTATCATGCCTTCATGCATATGCATCTTTCTTTCATGCTTTCATGTTGTTTGTCTGTTTTTGTTTGGTTGTTTAGTTTTTATTTTGTTTTGTTTTCAAAATTAAAAAAAAAAATTGAGAAAAATCAGAAAAAAAAAATATAAAAACAATGTGTGTATGTGTACATTGGTTCTTGTGAACCATAAAATGGCCATTGAAACAGAGTTTTCTAAACTTTGTATCTCTTGTAGCTTAGTTGAGCATCTCTATGCACAACTAAGCAAGTGAGTTTTGTGGCTCTTTGTTTGTGATGAGTAAGGTTAAGTGATCTCTTGTACTTAACACTCATATCACTCTTTTTGACGGGAATGACTAGAAAATTCTAAGAGAAAGACATAAATAACCATCTCACAACTGTTACCCGCCAATCTTGAAATGACATCTCTATGCTTCGGCATAGCAAAAGTGCAATGTTAATGACGTTTGTATGTTTCAGCATAGCAAAAGTGCAATGTCAAAAAGCCTAACATAATTGGGTATTTCTTTTCTCTCCTTTGTATACCCATGTCTGGTTTGATTAATAAAAAGAAAATATGCAAAGAAAAATAAAAGCAAAAAGAATAAAATACTTTTTAAATATGATTGCAAGCATGTTTTCTAGGAGATGTGGGAGTTATAAGATGTACCTCGAAGGTGATAGTCCCTATCAAACAGTTATGATTGTGTGTGAGTTAAAGTGATCTTCTCATATCTCAAATCGTCATAACATAGAGACACTTATGCAATCTTGTGATATTTTCACACACAACACACAATATTCTTTGCTACTTTTGATACATGTGCAGGTACAATGTGACTTGGCCATCACAAGGTTTACATGTATTGATGTATACTCACTAAACTGTGTTGACTTGTTTTTGAAATATAAAATCGGTTAGAATTGTTTAGTGTATGTGTGTGTTTTTGGATCCATGTGCTTAAAATTGTTGTTGAAAGATGATTTTGAGAGTCTAATATGTTGATTGGATCATTGGTTGAGTTTCATGAGTGATTGCATTCATGTCTGTGTTTTTCCCTTCTCGGAAAACCGTTTTTAAAAGCTGGCTCGACACCTCCTCGATACCTGGCTGTCTGTCGAGCATCTTAGCTTTTTCTTATCGCAATCTCGACTTCTCGACACCTGGTGGATCAATCAAGAAAACTTCTATCCTCTTGATAGCTTCTCGACACCTGGTGGATCGATCGAGCTTCTGTTCTCGTGTCTTTGCTTTGTTCCTCGACACCTTCTCGATAGCTCTATCTATCGACGTTGTTTTTCTTGACACATTCCTCGACAGATGACTCGACACCTCTCGATCCATCGAGATCCTCTGCATGCATTGTTTTTCACATGTTTTGCATGTTTCTTTGATCTTGTCATCTATAACATCTTGTTTCATTACATTCATGCATTTTTATGGATTCTTTGTGCCCCCCCTTGATCATCCTTGATCATCTTTATGTTTCTCGGGTAAAGTTTTATAGCTTCTTGTACCCTTTGTCAATCATGACAAAAAGGGGGAGAAATTGGAGAATTTGTGGTTTCTTTCTTTAAGATTCTACAAGTTAGGAGGAGAAATACATGTCTCTATAAGGGGGAGATGTGTTTCATCTTGTTAGGGGGAGTGTTTACCTCCTTGTTGTTATAGGAGCTTCTTTAGCTTCTTGTTCTTATACCTTAGGTCTTGTGACCATGTTTACATACATTGTGCTTATCTTTGATATATATGTGATGATGTATGTTTTCTTCACCTATCTCTACATGTGTTGTTTCTTTTCTATCTTTATACACATGTTTCTTTATTTGTATGCAATCTATTATTTCTGCTTCACACAAAGATGTCTTGATGTGTTTTGTTTAAAGTGTTTCAGAAATACAGGTTATCAAAGTCTTCCATGCCATAAACTCTCTTCTTGCAAAGTTTTTCAAGAGTTTGTGTTAGGGTAGATTTTATTGTATTCAACAAATGAGTATGAGTTGAGTGATTTATAACTTCTCTCATATGTTTATTTGTTTATTGTGGTTTTGTCACAGATTGCCAAAGAGGGAGATTGTTAGGACATATGTGTTTCACTTGTTTAGAAAATATATCATTATGTTATGTAATTGGTTAATCCTTTGACAAAACGCACTTTACTTGTATTTGGGTAGATCTAGGATGCGTTTAATACTTCAAAGAACATGTTTTTCAAGTCTAGTATTATAGCCATGAAGATTGGACCAAGAAACAAGTGAATTAAAGGTGTTCACTAAAGCTGGACAGATAGCTGGACACCTACTGGACACCTGTAGACACCTGTGGACAGCTGCTTGACACCTCTATCTATCGAGGTTTAATGAAGCTCGACAGCTTCTCAATCGATCGAGGTATCTATCGAGGTTACGAGAATTCAGATTTCTAGATCTAATTTTCGGCCCATGTTTTTGTATTTGTGTAGGGTTTCTTTTCTCACAACCCTAGACATATATAAGACTTATTTTAGAGGCTGTCATACAAGAGAATACAAGGAGAACATATGAAAAAAGTGACCAAAGCCTTATTCTCTCTAAAAGAAGCTACTGCGTCTTTGCGCCTCAGGGTTTTGTAACCAAGTGCTTCTTAATCTTCATTGTTGATGAAATGAAGAACTTTGCAGTCAAAATTCATCTTCCTCAAGTTGGTGAGTGAATCACATATTAGGATTTGTGCAAAGGAGTTAGTCACGTATTGGGATCCGTGCATCAAAGGGTGGCGTTCATATATTGAAGAGTTCGGAGGTTCTGAAGCGGTAGAAGGTTTCTGCTGTGAGTTCATCTACGGAGATTTTAGAGTCTAGGGACAAAGGTTTTATACTAGATCTGAAACTTCTCTTTACTATAGTGAATTGCTTTTCGGGAAGGTTTTCTCCCAAGTTTTTTACTGTGAAACTGGTTGGTTTCATTGGTTTTCCTGGGTCATCATATCGTGTCTAATTTACTTTTCCGCTGCATATTATTTTGACATGATATTGATGTTTGCTTGTTTTAACAAGTTTATGCATAATAAATGTAATTAACAACTTGGATTTAAAACTTGTTAATTCTACCAACCAGGGTCCAAATTTCCCAATAGTTGGGTTGCCTTGTTCAAGGTTTCTACCAGATTGTTTGTCTTCAAATGTAAGGGTTCGAAGTGTTCCCCCCCCCCCCCCTCGTGATTTGGGAAATTTTTTATGGATCATTTGATTCAATGTCATGGGGTTGAAGTGTCTTCCCCTATATGTGGGTGTTGGATTATCTTATTAGGGTTTAAAGTGTCTCCCCCCATATGTGGACGTTAGGTTATTTAAGTGGGGTTTGAAGTGTCTCCCCTATATGTGGATGTTAGATTATCTGAGTTGGGTTTGACATCTCTTGCCTCATATGTGGATGTTGGGTAGTTTGGAATTTCTACAGTATCCTCACTCCATATATCGTATCCTGCTATAGACGTCATGCCCATTAGCTCCTCCTAAGTCATCATAAAGCGTTCAGGTAGGTCTTAGACCAACTCAAATGAATCCTCTTTTCCTTCCTCCTCAAAATTCAAATAGTTGATCCTTAGTCCTCTCCCAAAACTGTGGTTAGGAAAGGGATTGTTGGTGATATAAGGCCTTGTAGGTGATGCAATCACCTTGGTGTGTATTAAATCTTGAATTGCATGACGAAGATTATAACACCTATTAGTGTCAAGGTCTAGGCCTTGATGGTAGGCACACCTTTTACTCACATCAAACTTTGAAGGTAATGGGTTTGGGACTGGTTTTGGATCTAAGGGTTTCAATAACCCTTTTGCTTTCAGCTTTTCAAATATTTGATTCATTGGCACATAAAGTTCATGAAATTCCCTCCTAGGCCTTGGAGGCGGTCCTTGTGATATTTGTACTAGGACAATAAATTGGTGTGGATCAGTTTTATATATGTTAAATACTTCTGCAAATTATGGTCCCATTATTTATTGCATCCTCAATCTGAGTACTAGCAGCTATTAAAGCTTTAAAATTTGGAAAGTACTAAGCAAAAAAATATTTATGGTATACAGGTAACAAGTTTTTTACAACCATGGCTAATTGCTCTTCTTCATTTGGCCTATTCATCATCTGAGCAACTTTGGACCTCCATTTGGTAATGAAGGTAGAAATGGACTCCTTCGGCTCCTGCTTGGTGGTCTCCAAGTCTCTTCTTATCACTTCCACCTCTATATTGTACATGTACTGGTTATGGAACTTTCTACAAATGTCTTCCCAGTTTCGAGCTCCATTATCCTCCATGTTGAGGAACCACTTGAAAGCGGCTCCAATCAAGGTGTTTTGGAACATTTGTGCCAAGATTTCCTTAGTAGTTCCCAAAGGCTACATATCCCTTAAGTACATCTTTATGTGGAATTCGAGGTAGCCAATGCCATCAAACTTGTCCAAGACTGGCATCTTGAACTTTGGAGGTAATCTTACGTCTGGTAAAAGAGATAGCAATTGATAATCCATGACTAAAGTGACCAATCATATCCCCAAAATTCATGATTGCATTACATGCATTTGTTCATTGAATATCATAAAAATGATCTTGAAAGATATTGCATGATCAAGTTTGCACGGTCAGCATGGATTATATCTAGCCGTCAACCACGCATGATTAATTTAAATTAATTCTGATTGGTTAAACAATTAAAATTAATTAAATAATTTTGTGATTGGTTGATAATTAGTGTCAAAATTAAGATTGCTTGCATGGAAATAAAATGAGATAATTGGATAACAATAAAATTGTAGATAATCCAGACATTATCAAGATTTTTAGAGTATTTATCTACAAAATAATTATTGCTGAAAAGACTTGAATTATCCATAAAAGAGATAAAAATCTTAGAATACAGATTGAAAACACGACTAAGTGCAAGGCCCAGCTCAAGAAAACCTAAAAAAAGGTGTCCAAAACGCACCCAAACTCGAAAGCGCGATGGGCATCCAAAAGTGCCATGCAGCACTTTTGGAGTGCCAATTGGCACTTTCAATATGCCGAATGGCACCTATAAGGGCTTTGGCCCGATGCTCTTTGGGTAACGATAAAACACATCCTTTCCGACTTTTTCGCAAAAAGACTCCCGATTTGCATTCTAATTGTCTTTGCTTATTTTTTTAAGCATCCCAACCTCTATAAATAGGGACTAGATCTCAAAATTCAACACACATTTTTTTGGGGGGAGAGAGACACGTTTTTACACTCTCAAAATTCTCATATTTCTGACTCCCCTTTCTGATATTCTCTCTTAAAAACTAGGGTTTTTAGATTTCAAAGATAATTGTATAAATTTCTTTGAACACTAAAATGTCCCCTCAAGAAGAAGAGTGCTCCATGCAAGAGGTTGTTTCTTATTAACCTTTTTTCTTATGTTTCTCTTCTTGTGATGATGCATGTTTATATATTTCTTTCAGTTTAGTTTTTCAAATATTCATATCATGAGTTGTTGATTTATTTTGTTCAAGCATGTTCTTCATTCTTTTTATTATTGTTATGATCTCCTTTGTGTAACTACCAAGGAAGCACAACAAATAATTGAAGAGGTTCATGAATCTAGCCATGGGCCACATATGAATGCACACATGCTGTCTGGGAAGATAATGAGACAAGGCTATTACTAGACCACTATGGAAGCTGACTATGCGGCTCATGTTCGAAAATGTCATCAATGCCAAGTCCACGAAGATTTTAAGCATATGCCACCCTTGCCATTACATACTATGACATCACCCTGGCCGTTCTCTACATGGAGGATAGATTTATTGGAAAGATTCATCTGATTGCATCTAATGGCCATGAATTTATACTTGTTACTATTGATTACTTCACTAAATGGGTAGATGCTACCTCATACAAGGTTTTAAATTCAAAGAAAGTTGCTCAATTCATCTAGACCAATATCACCTGTAGATATGGGGTACCATATGAAATTGTCTCTAACAATGTGCTGCATTTCAAGGGAGAAACAGAAAAAGCTGCTACGACAGTTTAACATTCAGCACCACAAGTCTTCACCATACCGTCCTTAAACTAATGGAGCGATTGAGGCTGCAAACAAAAATATAGGGCAAATCTTAAAGAAGAACACAAAAAATTATAAGGACTAGCACCTACAATTACCCTATGCACTTGGGGGTATAGAACATCAATTTGATCTTACACAAGTTCCACTCCTTATTCATTTGTGTATGGGATGGAAGCAGTCCTTCCCATTGAAATGGGTGTCCGTTCAATAAGGACAGTACTGGAAAGTGAAATACCTGAAGCAAATTGGTTACAAAGCAGATATGACCAATTATGCATGTTAGATTAAAAAAGACTCAAGGCCTCGTATCACATTCAGGGATATCAAAGGAGGCTTAGGCAAGCTTTTGAAAAACAAGTAAGAACTAGAGATTTGAAGTTAGGGGATTTAGTGTTGAGAGAGATCCAAGCCCTGGTTCAAGATGCAAATGGGAAGTTCAAGCAAAATTGGGCAGGTCCATACATTATCAAGTAGATATACTCTGGGGGAGTAGTAAGGTTGATGGACTTAGATGCAAACCCTTTTACGGAACCAACCAATATGGACCAATTGAAGAAATACCACATCTGAGGTGGTAGTCTAAAAACACCATGTTTGAAGTGGTTGTAAATTATGTTATTCCCCTTCCTAGGCCAAGCGGGAAAAAAAAAACAACAACAAACAAAAAAAGGGATAGGTTGAAAACCCGAAAGGATAGCCTAGGCAAAAATTAAGGCAAAATAAAAAAAATCAATTAACTACGTGATGACCTGATCCTTCTACCAAGGAGGTACGTAGGCAACCATGCATTGGTCCAATCACAATTTCCCCCAAACCCACCATTGGCCCATTAAAAAAAATTCAGATTTCAACCATTCCATTAAACCATGTCATTACACAAAATCCAAAACCTAAATCTTAAACCCAAACCCTAAACCAAACCATAAAAAACCAAAACCCAAAAACCTACACCTTAAACAAAACCCTTCACCTACAAGTCCTAAATAATTCATAAACATAAGAGTTTTTACATCAATTTTTAAATAAACATGTTCAAAGCCAAATAAGAAGGTCAATTTGTCTTCAGTTTTTTCTCTTTTGGTTGACCATTGATTTCTTTTGTAATAGGTACCTTGTCATCTTGGTCACTCCTTTTGAATTCATAGTTGTCATCATCGTGTATTTCTTAGTTAACATTGAGAAACCACTTTCTCATAGCAACCATCTCAGCTTCCTTGTTAGCAATCTTGTTTGCCAACCACTCAGAGTATTCTGAAGTCATCCTATGAAAGTGAACCTAGACAAAGGACTGGTCCACTCGGTTAGCCATCTCCAAGCCCAACAGCATGTTCTTTATAGAAGTAGGATTCGTGTCCACAGGAGTGAAAGGTTTTCTTCTTTTTCCACCAGGCATTCCTTGCTCATATTGGAACTGCCTTAAGAGTCTATCTACGCTGTAGAAAGTTGCTTTCCTTAGCCCAACTAAGAAAATATAATCTAATCCCGAAGACTGCAGCAGAGGGGGTAGGCACTTCCACCAATAACAATTCCATCAAATTAAGGCACTTGACTTCTTGTTCAAGAATTTCACCCAGTCACTCTCAGTGTGGCACTCAGTTTTGATAACAGTTCTACCAGGAAAACTATTAGGACCATAATTACCAGTTGTGACCTGGCGATCATATCCAGCCGCTACATCAGCCATATTTGCAAAGTCAAAGGACAACCAAGAAAGTTTTGAGATTCTCCACCGCAAAACACAGAGCCCAATTCAAGAAGGGTTTCAGCCAAAATTAGAGGAACAAGATTGTCACCATCCTTAATCTAACTCACAACACTTATGGCTTAAGCATCCACAAAACCGTGCCTTCCGGAGCAAAGCAAAAATTCTCGTACGAAGCATAAGGCTAAGCCAAATTTTTCATGCATGTTGTCAGCCACTCCATAAGTGTGTTTGTCAATCAGCCTTGAAACAATTGCACAAAGATTCACCATATGTCCATCAATCATACTACTAGTAATAGAAGTAGGAAGACCGAGAGCATTAGACAAAGACTCCCTATGCCTAGGGTCACAAGAAACCGCTATGGATTTTTTGTTTGAATCATAGCCCAGGATAGCGAAAAATTCTTCTATTGTGGGATAGAGTTCAGTAGTTTTAAACCAGAACACATGATCTTCAGGATCCTAAAATTTCATAGCAGCACGAAGGAAGTCCCACTTAATTTTGACATTCGTTAGAGCCTTAATTCCCTCTAGTTTGTAGGCTGTAAAATTGGACTTCGCAATAAAATCAGAGCTACGAACCCATCTGTTGATATCATAAATTTTTGAATGAGAAAAATTTTGATTGCTAGCCACGGATGACTTTTGCTTGTGAGCATTGTGTTTTGCTAACCTTGATACAGAGATTTGTTGCAGGAGAGATCATTAATATAAGCTACATTAGTTCTTAATCAGGTTTAAATAGGTTTCAAAGAGTCTATAGCTGAGTAGGAAAGTGTTCAATGATCACACACGAAGAGAATATTTGACAAAAAACACGAAAACATGAAACGCGCATTGGAAAAGCGTGAGGTGTCGTCCTACCATGGCGTAAGCATCATGACATGACTAGGTGCCATTTAGCACTCTAAAAGTGTCGAACGGCACTTCTTAAGCGGCGAATGGCACTCAGCTCCGCCATCATTCATCCATGCAATTTCATGCAATTTTACGTTTTTAGGCAATTGTTTTTTTAGGATCATTAAACACTCAAAAAGATTTTTTTGGTCAAACTGGGGCATTCAGATATGCCTAACTCATTTGTTTAAAAAAAGAAATAGCTTACATCATTATTTGCAAAAATTAATCAAATCAAGAATTTTCTAAGCTCATGAATAAATCTCTCAAACTAGGGGCATTCGACCATGCCTCATTCATTTTCAAAAAAAAAAAAAAGAGACCACCATCATCATCTTTTCAAAAAAAAAAAATCATCAAGATTTCCAAAAATCATGAATTCATTTTAAACCAGGGGCATTCATCTCCGCCTCATTCAAGTAAATGCAAATTCCATTAGAGTCAGTCAAGATAAATTTAAATTGGTACTACAAGACCTCATCAGGTGAATTCTAAACTTATCTTAGTTAAAGTTTCTACAAGATCAAGGCAATTCCAAGGACAAAATGCGAAACATGGAAATTAACACAAGATTGTCTAAGAAACACTTCTTGCTTTTGCAAGAAATTTAAAAGCATAAATCAAGCATCATTGGGACTTCAAGTCTGCTTGCAAGAAGACCTCCTCGACCCACCTCTAGAGGAGCCACCTTCAGTATTTCCTTTTTGACTTGCATAGAATCGAGGATCATACTAACGGTTCTCAAGTTCAAGGTTTTTGATCATTTCCTCCAAAGTTCTTCTGGTGGAATCAGCAGCTGCCATTCGACTTGCCTAAAAAGTTAGCAAAGTCAAGTGTTAAGTCCATTATCAAGGAAAAGTTTAAGCTAAAGACACTCAGAAAGCATCACTGCATACTCGCCTCATTGATCACATATTGAGAAGACTGAGTACGAGCCAACAGTTGCAAACCTCCAATCATTTGTATACTTTCCTCCACAAGATCAGTATCAACCTGAAGCACAAGTTTATCAAATCATAAGCCATTCAATGAGCCAAGAAGAAATAAGGAAAAAGAGCTAAACATGTAAGAACATACCGGATCAAGCCAAGGGACGTTTGGTGTGTGCTCTGGCCAATCCAAAGGCATGGAACTATATTTTAAATTAGGATTCATCACTTCATATTGCCATGCCAGAAAATGAGGATAAGTCTCCATGAAAGAACTAGAAGAGCTACCAGCATGGTGAGGAGAAGGAATTCCTTCTTCATTTTCCTCTCCCTCTTCCTCTCCTTTAGAAGATGGAGCCTGAAAATCCAACATGCAAATGTTGTCACCAAGTAGAAATGTGGAAAAAGAATATGCAAGATGAAAATTTGACTTCAAAAGGGAAGAGAAATACTGATATGTCAGCTAAGCAACCTTGCAATTGAGTTCGAATGAATTCAAAATAAGTCCCTGGTACTCCTAAAGCAATAAGGCCCACACGAGCCCTAGCAATCTCATCATTGGCTAGAAGGTCAGCCAACCGGACGGAGGGACAAGGAGGAATTGGAATTGGTTTAGGAGGGTACACGTGCTGAACTTAAGGCAACACTCGATCACCAAGATACCAGTACTTCCCATGGCCACACTCAAACAATACCTAACGACCATTTAATTCCAAAGCCCACTTACACTAGGCATACTCTTCACATCCAACCCAAGGATCTAAAGACATTTGAAAATCACAAAAGAACCCAAGATCAAAAGGCAACCAAACCACAATTGAAACAACAAGAATCCCACACAAAAGAAAAATGGGGGGAGAAAGACTCACATCAGCAATAGTCAAATTGTCAATCACCATACGTCAAACTTCCAAAGAACGCCTGGAGGGCATTGACAAACGGTATTTGGGCAACCACCAGAGAAATCTAGGATAAATACCACCAACCTCCTCCCAAACTTGAGGACCAACTCCAAAGTACTCATACATCCAAACCTGAAAAATTTTACAACACCATTCCAAACAAGCCAAAATAATTTTCCAAAAAATAAAACCATACATAGCCAAAAATTCCAAACCGCACCTGCCAGACAAAGGGAGCACCACCCAAGCTAAAGATACTACGCCTGGAAAGTTGAGTCATGGAGTGCAAAAGGGTTACATAAGCCATGCCACCCCTGTCATAATTCTTGATTCATTCAATATCTGTCAAGCTCCACAGGTAACGCAGATTCACAATACTGCATAAATTAGGACAAATGAAAGTACCAATGAAAAGAAGCATGAACATGTGTGCCCTGATTGCTATGGTGCTACATTTTTCAATATGATCATAAAACCACATCAAAGGGACATTTTTACCCTTCATTTTGGAAGGCACTACGCCTAGAAGTTTCTTAATTTCCTTTGGAGTAAGAGAATCGTTGACTCTGATTCTTTCACCACCCAACCTCAAGCCAGTGATGGCCGAGAAGTCATAAGGAGTCAACATCACTTCACCAATGCCCAAAAAATGGAAGGTACTTGTGGTATCCCAAAACCGTTCTGACAAAGAAAGGAGTAGCTAAAGATCCATGTACTCATGAGCTTCTTGATTCATCAAAGTGTCGAAGAAAGTTTGAAAGTCGGCTTCATTGATAATGTTCCTAATGTCAGGAGACAATACCTCCTATATACCCTTTAATGTTTGGAGACTACCCCAGCTCTTGGTGTTTAGTAGTTCCTGAGTGCTCATTTGCTCTTCAATGTTTTGGTGCTCCTCTCCCTCTGCCATGGTGATAGAGTCTTTAGATTTCTTTTGGCTTAGTCAAACATAGGGTTGTGGTGTTGTAACTGTGGCATGCCTTCTATACATAAGGGCTTCAGCACTATGATAGGCTTGGAACTAGAACTTCTGGCTTGACTATTGTTCTTGGATCCCCTTAGGAGTCTTCCGTCTGATCTTGACCAAACTCTCCCCCAAGAAAAGACTTGGTTGAGTCAAACAAAGCTCTAGGTCCCCGTCTATGTCAATCTACTCAACCAAACAAACACACACAGAATGCAATGCAATTTTAACATAGACCGGCCTAAGAATAGGTTCTAAGTCATTACATTGTGGGATTGGTTTGTTGTTGTATTGTTTCCCATCACTAGGGTGTTACACCTCTGAACTTGTAATGTAATGAACATTACATTGGTTGACTTTGGACTATAAGTTGGTAAGTTCTCCACTGGGTCACCAAATCTAATGGAGATCAGTGATCCATGGTTACTACCACCATATGTTGAGATGGGTACATGCATATATGTTGTTTGATGGCACACACAATGACAGTTAAGTAAAGCTTTTAACAACCAACATGGCAATTTCAAATAAAATATCATACAAAAAATACAAGACATAAGCAATACCAGCCAAACAAAAACATCATACAAAAACAAGGGTATTTAATTGGTCATTTAAAGTCTAATGTGAATCTTAGCCCTTAACATCCCTAGTGGAGTCACCACCGTGAGAGACCCGGAAATTTTGGGGTGCTCTCAAAAAAGGGTTTAGGCATCGACACTTTCCCTTTTCAAGATCATATGGAGTCGCCACTTATTTTATAAGTAAAATAAGAAAATTTTACAAACTACAATATATCTTGAATAGTATGTATTCTTATTAATTGGAAATAATTACATCATGGTAGAAAGAACTTTACATTGCTATGACTCCTTGATACAATTTGGTAAAAAAAAAAACCAAAACCTTGTTTCCTAGTTACAATCCACCCAAAATAAAATAAGACACTAAATCTACCGACTTGAAATTCTAAGGTTCGGGGGCTAGGTTACAAGATGGGAAGGTGTTAGGCACACACCCTGACAAACAGAGTCTAATCTTCTAGACTTTATATGACCTTTTAAATACCCATATTCAAAATGTCAAATAATGTACAACAAATGTCATGTCAAAACCTAGACCTAGGGTTAAAACGTTGTTTAAGAACCTTAGATCTACACTTTATTTTGTGTAAAAAAGTTGGTGAGAATGTTTGGTGAAAAATTTAAATCTAAGTTTCCATAAAAGAAAAAGAATGAATTTTTTATTAAAAATTCAGATCTGGTTTGGATATTTAAATGTGAGAGAAAAACAATTATTTTTTAATGAAGATATAAGTCTTCTTATGAAAAAAAAATACAGATCTGGTTTTTCATAATAATAAAAATAGGTCAGATTTTTATTTTGAAAACTACAAAACTGTTGGAAAAATGCATGGAAAATACGTATTTGTATCTCATGCAAAACTAAAATAAGATCTTCAACTTTCTCCATAATTTTCAAAAATAAAATAAAATCTATATTTTTTATCTATATTTTGTTTACTAAATCTATCTGTATCTTGTTTACAAAATCTGATTTGTATTTTGTTTACAAATTTGATTTGTATTTTTTTTTTAAATCTAATTTGTATTTTGTTTATAAAATCTGGTCTGTTTTTTTTTTTAAAGAGAATTTGATCTGTATTTTTTTTATAAAATTTGTTTTTGTTGGGATTTATGCCTTAAAATCCAACTTATTGGCATGTTATAAATAATTAAATTATTTAATTATATGAGACTATTTATAAATGAACTAATGAGACATTATCTTATTCCATGAGATGCATTGTATGTGATTTATGTGATTTAGTCACAGAAGATGTAAATCACAAGTTCCTTGTAAACTCAAAATGTAGTTCGTAGTCGGTGATAAAATTGGGCGTTTCATCTGTGAAGACTATAACATATCAACTAAGATGATTTGTCTTGATCATGGAAATGGAGATTTCTAGTCAGTATGTTGATATGTTTTAAGAGTTAAAATATATTGAACTGGACCGCTGTGAGATTTATTATTCTTCTAATGACTGTCAAATGAATAATAAACTCACGACTTCTATTTATATGAACTCTTAATCTTGAGAGAATAATAGACCTGATCATAAGATGTAGGTTGCTTTGATATATCAGGAGTGAGATCTATGAGTTACGGTCAAAACCTCAGTATGTTGAGCAGCCGCATTTAGTGTTGATGGAACATGTATTCTCAAGATGGAATTCATAGTCTCTTAATGGGGATACAAAATATTCCCTTGAGATAAGTTTAATGAGTTTGGTTATTCAGACAGTTGGGCCCAACCACTTTAGTAAGGAGTTACGAAAATATATATTTATAGAATTGGATTTCATAAATATATATAATAAATAACAAAAAGGATTAAACCGGGTACTCAAGGATTAAGATGTAGTAATCTTCAAAGTGGCAGTCTTTATTCAAGATTATGTATTACTACGAATATTTTATGAAGGGGTTGCATATACAATAAAGTCTTGGGATATAATTTATAGATAAGGCCTAGAGTGCAATTATATTTATATAGTGGTATTAAATATAGTTAATGATAACTTTGGACTTGTCAAGAATTGACAGAAAAGCCCAAGACCCGTGGAGCTAGTGTCTTATTGGTCCCTTTTGGTCCCACTCCAAGCCACACACAAGAGCCCAATTGGAATGGCCCAAAAGGCTAGCCCAATTAGATAATCAGTTATATATAAGGAGAGAAACATACAGAATTTCAAAAGGTTTTCATGAGACTTTTTCATAAGCGTTTTCATACAAGGAATGAAATGGTTTGTATGTGAGTGTTGGACACTCTCCTATTCTCTCTTTAATGAAAACTGATTGAAAGACCACACATCTTGGGTATTAAGTGGAATTGGAGTGAAGATTAAAAGTATTCCCAAGTGCTTTTGATCTTCGTTTTCGAATTTCACCGCACCAAGGTATGGCTTCTGATCTTCGTTTTCGAATTTCACCGCACCAAGGTATGCTTTCTTGTTCTCTAATTCTAAAACTTAGATTGTATATGTTATCAATTACGAATGAAGAAGATCCGTTAATTTTTTCGCTGCGCACGTTTTGTATGAGATACAAACACGTATTTCCATGTGAGTATCCTACAAATGGTATCAGAGCGGTCTTTAATTCGAATTGTATAACATGTTTTGTGAGTTTTTGGAATTAAGGATAATAGTTTCATGTTGTGAGAAATTTAATTTTTTGCATGGTTGTTGAAACTATGATTTGATGAAAACTATTTTTGATGTTATAATGTTGTTTAAATTTTGAGTTTAAGTATGTTAAACTGAATTTTAAGGCTATAGCATCAATGATATTCAGTTTAGATATCAATTTATGTCCATTATGCTCATATGATGGTTGTTTTGATCATGGAAACGTTGAAAAACTGTCTTAGAAAAATTCTAGGAAATTCAAAATTCACGATACTCGATCGATCGAGCATCTGTCGAGAATCAATCGAGCTGGCAGAAAGTTTCTCGATCGATCGAGGATCTGTCGAGCCTCGATCGAGGTTCGTGTAATTTTTCTAGATTGATCGAAAATCTATCGAGGATCGATCGAGCAGCCAGAACTTTTCTCAATCGATCGAGGTACATTCTAGATCAATCGAGAATTGGGTATTCAGAATTTTTTCTAAGTGTTTTTCACATGTATATATAAAGAACAAGGATGTGTGTGATGCGATTATACATAGTTCTAACTAAAAGACCTAATGAGATCAATGGTATTAGTTAAATAGAACTCTTAGTCCTAAATAGTTTGGGACTTGTCTTTTAACAAACATTCTAATGAGATTAGAATTGTTGTATGTTTAAAAGTCCTTAATTTATTTTAATTAGAAGTTTTAATGGGATTAAAGCTTAATTAAAAGGTAAATAGTTTCCAATGAGATTAGAACTTTTCATTTAGTAAATTAAGGATAGAGTTCTATATAACTAATTTTTGATTCATTAGTGTTTAAGGAATCCTAAATAGTTTAGGACTTCCATTTTAGTTAGTGCTTCTAATGAGATTAGAGTCTTCAACAAGTGCAAGGTTATGAGTTGTGATAGGATCACACTTATTTAAGAAAAACCCAAATAACAAGTAGGAGTGCTTAAATAACCCTTTTGTTAAGTTTATTGTAATGTGAATAGATACCTTGTCTTGACTTCGAGTCTTGCATTCCATGCGGAGGATATTTACTTCATGGATTACAAGGTTAAACTTCTTTGTGTTTGCGTGAATGTTCGTTACGCTATAGTGACATGACTTAATAACATCACATTGAATTTAAACAATTAAACACATTTGATGTGTAAGGTTAAAATTGTGATTAGATCACAATGTTTTTAGGACAATCCACTTGTTTTAAAATTTCTACTGGGAGAGAGATACAAGGGTTGGATCTCACGGCCTCCATTATCGGTTCATAGTAGTGTGGGGTAAGCACCTCGTCTTGGCGTATATGCCTCGCAATCCCAAAGGAGGGTGTTTATTTCATGGTACTACAAGATTGAACTTACCCATTTAAAGTAGTGTGAACAAGCACCTTGTCTTAGCGTATATGCCTCGCGATCCCAAATGAGGGTGTTTTGCTTCATGGTACTACAAGTTTAAACACTATAAAAGGAGATGAAATGTGGCTACACATGATTCTAGATAATGGTGTACACTAGATTAAGTGTAATGTTAACTTTCCAAAGGAGCTATGTCATTATTACTTAGAGGATAAAGGAAAAACGGCAAATTATTTTTGTTTGGTAAGAGTTACCATGATAACATTAATAATGAGAATAATTCTTGCCTGATCATAGTGATTGGTATGACCTCGCTTCCGAGGAATATTAATTGTGGGATTAGGTTGTCGTTGCACCTAATATAATATGCTTTTATGGGTTCCATATTATATGGTTATGGTTGCAAAATATAATGTCCATGTAATTATGTTCATAGTCACAAAATAAAGTTGTCTTTTTTGTTCTCAAGCTACTATTTTAACTGAATCACATTAACTAAGAAATAATTTTGGACATGGTGCTTAAAGGAGCTGAAGTACATAAATTTTATTTTGATTCAGCATTGTCATGATTTCCTACACATGATGCATTGATGGAAGATAGCTTATGATATTATCGTAGTCTCCATTGAAATGCTATAATGTTTCATTGGCTTCTATCTCAATTGTACGACGGCATGAGATGCAAGAGTTAGTACTAGATTTAGACTTTATATTAAGTCTAAATGAGATGTTTGGTATGAAATATCATGCTACTAGACGATATTCAATATAAGTCATATTGAGTGCCAAGAAAAGTTTAAGTAGTTCCAATCCTATATCATTTTAATGAAAATAATCTATTTTTAAAATGAATTGGAGTTCTTAGATGTAGAGATTAAATGTTAATCTCATATGGATATGATCCACAAGTCCTTGTTAGAATCATTTGATCAATTCAGATTGTTTTGAAAATGTTTTTCTTTTATCTTATCTGAATTGATGGGTGAGTTGTACGCAACGAAAGACATCCTAAAAGCTAAAGCTAGGATCAATATGATTTAATTCAAATTCTTAGCCTAGACTGAAAGGTAAGGGTGTTAAGAACAGGAATTATAATACCAAACAGTTGGACAAGCAAGTTGCCCTAGTAGTTGCCAAAAGGAAATTAGACTCCAAAGCATAACCAAAAGGAAAGTGTTTCCAGTTTTAGTAAAGCTAAGCATTGTCCATGATTATTTTCTAGATGGAAATTTACATATTTTACTTTTTAGAGAGAAAGTTTTCATCCTTTAGCAATGTATGTTTTGGCACGTATATCTAGATCTCATTAATCTAAATAATATTCAAGATTGGTGAAAGATGGGCTTTTAGAACCGTTATTTTGTTATATTCCCAGTCTATGAATTCTATTTAGAGGATAATATGATCTAGGGTTCCTTTATTGTAAAGGAATATAGTTTTAATAACTTCTTTTAAGTGAGTGCATACATGAAGGAGGAACAAGACTCTTTTAGAAATAGTAAAGTACATGATTAGTAATTCTGTTTTCTTATTTCTTTTGGAGATATACTTTATGTTTTACTATACATTTTCTAAAACTGATTTCAAAAGTTTGTTCCTAGAACATTAGTCAAATTGTGGATTGGGTGAAAACTTAGTATATGATACTTCCACTTTTAGGGATATCCAGCACTTGTGCAAGAAAAGAAGTCTAACAAATTGAAATCAAAAGATAGAAAAATCTGTTTTTATGTTGGGTATCCAAAAGGAATTGCAGAAGATTGTTTTGGTAGTCATAAAGAAGACAAGATGTTTGTAAACTAAAAATACAAAGTTCTTGATGATGACTATGTGAATAATCTTAAAGCAAAACGAAGAATTGTTCTAGAAGGAAAATGTTAGAATTTGTTGTAAGACAACTATAAAATACATTTAGAAATGAGATGGTTGTATTAGATACACCACAAAGGATTATTCTATATATATAGCTAGTACACAAGTACAATATCGTAGTGGGAGGATTGTTAATTTCCAAATAAATGCATACTTTTGGAATAAACTTTTGAAGTCATTCCACAAGGATATGAATTTGATCCTCAGTCCTACGTAGAGGCAATAGAGGATATGAAATGGCTTATTGGATCAAAGTTATGTAAATAGAATTAGATTCTATTTAAAGTCTAAAACTTGTAGAGGTGCCTAGTGGCATTAAGCCTATTGTTCTCAAATAGGTCTACAAGAAAAATGAGATTGATAGACTTGAAGGTGCAAACCTTCAAAGTCAAGACTAGTGGCGAAAAGATTTGTTCAAAAAGAAATGATTCGACTATGAAAAGATTTTTTCACCAATAGTACTTGGGAAAGACTGGTCACATCCTAAGAATTAAACTTTGTTAAAATTCAGAATTTAGGATGTTTGGTCTATCTCAAACTGCTTAAATAGATTAGATTCTAGCCAAGTATAGCATGTAATACATCAAGAAATGATTCTTTCCTTTTAAGTTTGAAGTTCCTTTATATAGGATTGTGGTCCTAAGATATATAAAAGGAAGAGCATATTAAGATGGTTCCTTATATCAAATAGATAGGAAGTCTTTTTGCTATACTACATGCTAGGCTAAATATCTATTTTGCGGTGGGCATGGTAAGCAAATATCAATTAATCAAAGATCACTTAATTTAGTGGGAGTAAAGCATATACTCAAATATCTTGGGAGAATGAGGGATTATATGCTTGTCCACAGAAGTGAAGTTTTGATAGTTACTAGAAGTACAAATACTGACTTGTAGTTTGGTTGTGATTCATGAAGTTGGACTTCAAGATATGTGTTCATCCGTAGTGGTGAAGATACATATTATGAAGTTAGACTTCAAGATGTGTTCATCCTAGGTGGTGAAAATACACATTATGAAGTTGAACTTCAAGATATGTGTTCACTCTAGATGGTGAAGATACACATTAAGTGTAAATATTATCTTCTCATTAGAGAGATATGAGTACAAGAGAAATAGTAGTAGAAAAGATAATTTATGCAATAAATTTGGCTGTAACTTGTTTCCAAGCCTTGCATTAGAGTGATTATGAATTACTCTAAAGGGAGATAAGTGTCGGATATATTATAAATTGTCTTTGAGGGTGATGAAGCAGTATCTCGTCGGTTTCTCTGGAATTCGTCCAGATGGTTCCTGGCAGTACTCTGACAAACCTGCGGGAGCAAGAACTTATTCAAGTGGTCACCGGTGTGGTGCCTGCCACAACGCCTCCGATGGCAAAGTCAGTATGAAAGAAGGCAATAATCGAAATATCAAGGACAAATTAGTTCAGGTTGTGATGCTATCTCCGTACCTTGTATTGGTGTTGCGAGGGTTTTATATACCCTTGGGGATTATAGCCGTTGGGGTGTTAATGACTCCCCTGATAACGTCTCTGGTGGAGTTATGGATTTTAATGCGTTTCCACCGGTTCGTCCAGCTAGTCTCGTAACGGTTGGGGCTTTATTGGCAGCATTGAATGGCATTAAGTCTTTCTGATGACGCGGATACTAGTCATGTTCGTCCATGAAGGCAGCTTCGTCTATGCTTAACTTCGTCAGTCCCATCAGATGCCCCCTGGGCTTCATGGTTGTCGGTGACGATCGTGGAAGCCGAACAGTTTTTTTTTTTTTTTTGTCCTTTGGGATTTTGTGCCGCATTGAATGCGTGGTGGCGGCGTTACGTGGGTCATGGCCACGTGGCGTGATGTGGTTGGAGAGGGATTGACCCTTGGGTTTCCCGCCGATTTTCGGTTTTCACCTCCATTTGGTTTTTAAACTCCTTTCTTTGTACTTTACCTTTCATTTTCTTTCAAACTTCAGTTCATCTCCTCTGAGCACCCTCTTCGTATATTTCTTCGCTTCTTTCCGAGGAGTTTTGGTGTTTGCTTTCATTTGGGCTTCTCGCTTCTCTTCTTTGAGGTAAGCTTTTTCTTCTTCTTCCTTCTTCTTTTTTTCTTCTTCGCAAGTATCTGATTTCTTTTTGGTTTTTTGTTTCTTGGTTCTTTCTGTGTTCTTGTTTGTTTCTCCCCCTCTTTTTTGTGGGAATTTTAGTATTTTCCTATTAGCCTGGGAGTTCATGGTCAGTAATTTTGAGGTTAGGGAAGCTTGTCCTTCAATTTATTTTCTCTTTGCTCGCTTAGGGGGGTCTTTAGGTGCTTTTCCCAATTTGAGGGGTTTTGTTTTTGAGGGTAGCAGCTTAGGCGTTGTTTTAGGTGACTTGTTTCCATTGCTCCAAGAGTCGATCGATTGGTTCGAAGGCTTGGTGAAGGAGCCGCAGTCGATGTCTGAAGTTAGGTCTAGTGACCTTGACACTGGGTTGTCGTCTAGCGGTGACCCTATGGAGGGAGATACAGCCGTTTCGACCTTTAGAGAGGTTAGGGCTTTTCATGCCCTCGTGGAGCCGTGCGGGTTAGATTCTGACGCCGTCAGTCGGTTTAGGGATAGGTTTCAGTTTCCAGAGCGGGTTCGTGTTCGTCGCCCTACTGACGATGATAGGGCTTGCCAGTTTTTCCCAGGTGAAGTGTGCTTTTATGAGGCCGCTTTTACTTGTGGATTAAGGCTTCCCGTCCACTCGTTTGTAATGGAGCTCTTAGCTTATTTGGGTATCACTCCCGGGCAGCTCATGCCCAATTCGTGGAGGATAGTGGTCAACTGTATGGAGATATGGTTGGCTGCTAATGGGGATATGATCAAGGTAAACGAGCTTGTTTATTTGTACCGTTTGAAAGAGTTGAAGGAGTACGGGTATTATGAGCTAGTACCTTGGGAGAGAAGAACCAGGATCGTCAAGGGCTTACCTTCGTCCTTCAGATACTGGAAGTCCAGATTTGTGTTTGTGTCAGGGGACGACTTTGATACCCCCTCTAACCAGGATTGGGGAGATATCCCCCCATTGCTTCGTCGGTGGGGAACCCCGACTTTAGGTGCGTCAGTATCCTTTCCTTTCCTTTTCTTGTTGGATCCGATGTTATCGTAGCTAATTTCTTTCCTCCCTGTGCAGTCAAAAGGAGACCAAAACTCAAAAGCAGGTACAAGGAGCGTGTCGAGGCGGCCATTGTGTATTCCCAGTCTATCGAAAACTAGGACGACTTGGTAGATCCTAGGACGCTCGCCTTTTACAACCTAGGCCCCGATCCGTCTCCCTTCCTCCTCCGGAGCCTTGACATTGAAGGGAAGAAGAGTAAGTATTTGGGTTCGTCAAATCCATATTCGTATTTAATTGCTTTGTTCCTTCACAATACTTTCCTTCTTCGCAGAGATGACGACTAAATTCAACAAGGGTATGTACGAGAGAATGCAATCCAAGAAGGACGAACCCCTGTCCAACATCGGGAAGAAAGTGGTTCGGGTGAAAGGGAAAGTTTCCTCCGTCACGCCGATTGCTTCGTCTACTCCCGTGGTTTCTGGTGCCGACACTACGAGGACGACCTCACCGGCTACTTCAATAGAGGAGATCCCGACCCCTGTTTCGAACCCTGCTTCGAAGAGGCCTCGTACAGTGGAGAGGGGGAAGGAGGCTACTTCTTCATCAACCATTTGGGATGATGAGAAGTTGGCGATGGACCAAGCTCGTGGTGTCGTGACCGCAGAAGACCTAAAGGTGTTCTCGGGTATGCCCACGAATGAGTTGATGAGTCGTCATCTCCAGAAGCTCGTCCAGGTAACCTGTTCGTTTTAAGTGACTACATATATGCCGGTTTCTTGCGTTGGTGTGTTTTGAGCTAAATTCCGTCGTGCATGTATATTTTTTTCGTAGGTGCTGGGGGAGACTGTTCACCTTTCGTCTGAGTATCTTGCTCAGGAGGTTAAGGTTGAGTCTTCGCTTTCCCGGATCGAGGTCCTGGAGATGGAGAATTCGAAGCTAAAGAGGGAGCTAATTGCTTCGATGGAGGACGTTCAACAAGCCAGGGAGGAAGCCAAGAAGCTGAGTGATGAGCTGAAGGTAGAGCAGCAGCTTGTGCTGGAAAAAGACGGGGAGCTGGCAGCCGCGAAGGAAAAGATCAAGGTCGTCGCCTCCAGAGCTATCAAAGGTTTCCAGCAGACGGAGGAGTACAACTCTGTTCTCTTCAGCTGGTACTTCAAAGGGTTCGAGCTTTTAAGGAGGTATTGCCTCAAGCACCCTTCTGGGATTGACCTGGAGACGTTGGACATGGAGGAAGTAGACAGGGAAATCTCTGCTGACGAGGCTGCTCAAGCCGCGGCTGCTGACGCTCCTGGAGACCTCCCTGCTGTTGATGTTCCAGCCGTCGAAGCTCCTGCTCTTGAAGTCCTAGCTGAGGACGATGCCATCCCGGACATTTGAACCTGTTCTCAACCAGTAGAAATTATCTCCTTTTTTTTTTTTTTTGTGCCTAATATGTTTTAAGGCTTAATTTCCAGAACATTTAAAAATTTCCATGTGTATTTTTAGCCCAGTGTTTATGGGTTTCCCTTTTTTTTTGTATAAACAATGGCCTTTGGTTTTTAGGCTTTTATAATACCGTATCTATTTACACATGTTCTTTTGTATGTCAATTTTTTGTATCCATCAGTAATGTACGTTCATTTGGTGGGAACGATATTACTTAAGCCTTCTTCTGTACTTAGGCGTTCTTCTTTGTTTTTTGCCCTTGTCAGTAATGCACATCCGTCCATGCAAAATCCTATTACTTAGGCGTTTTTTTTTTTTTTTTTTGCCTTCGTTAGTAATGTACATCCGTCCATGCGGAATCTTATTACTTAGGCTTTTTTTTTTTTTGATTTTGCCTTCGTCAGTAATGTACATCCGTCCATGCGAAATCTTATTACTTAGGCGTTTTTTTTTTTGTTTTTGCCTTCGCCAGTAATGTACATCCGTCCATGCGGAATCTTATTACTTAGGCGTTTTTTTTTTTGTTTTTGCCTTCGTCAGTAATGCACATCCGTCCATGCGGAATCTTATTACTTAGGCGTTTTTTTTTTGTTTTTGCCTTCGTCAGTAATGTACATCCGTCCTTGCGGAATCTTATTACTTAGGCATTTTTTTTTTTTTTTTGCCTTCGTCAGTAATGTACATCCGTCCATGCGGAATCTTATTACTTAGGCATTTTTTTTTTGATTTTGCCTTCGTCAGTAATGTACATCCGTCCATGCGGAATCTTATTACTTAGGCAATTTTTTTGTTGGTAGTGGGTCTCCGGGACTTGGTACTTGTATGAACACATTATTTGAACCATTATTTCATTAATTTTGAGGAATCGGTACATTCTTGATTTACATCTGTTGGTGGTACTTCTTCAAGTGTTCTATGTTCCAAGGTCGCGGGAGTTTTTGTCCGTCTAGGGTCTCCAAATGATAGCTACCTTGCCGGGAGTAATGCACGACTTTGTAAGGTCCTTCCCATGTGGGACCGAGTTTCCCGTGGGTGGAGTTTCTAGTTGCAGTCGTCACCTTGCATAGGACGAGGTCGCCAATTTCTAGTCTTCTGAGCTTGACCCTTTTGTTATAGTATTCAGTCATCTTCTGTTGGTACTTCATCGTCATGTTCGAGGCCTTGTCCCTTACCTCGTCTAAGCAATCCAGATTGATTCGAAGCTGGTCGTCGTTGTTCTCCTCGTAGAATACTTCTCGCCTGGTGCTGGCCATACCCACCTCGACTGGGATTACTGCTTCAGTGCCATAAGTGAGCCTGAAAGGCGTCTCTCCCGTTGGTGTTCTTGCTGTTGTTCTGTAGGCCCACAAGACATTGGGCAATTCTTCCGGCCACGCACCCTTAGCCTCGTCTAGCCGTGCTTTGATGATTCTGAGCAGTGTTCGATTAGTTACTTACGTTTGCCCGTTTGACTGCGGATGTCCAAGTGACGAGAACTTATTCCTGATACCTAGCCCTGAGCAAAAGTCTATAAATCCCTGGCTGTCGAACTATTGGAAATTATCTGAAATGATCGTTCGCGGAATCCTGAACCTGCAAATTATATTTCTCCACACGAAGTTACGGATTCTCGCCTCTGTGATCGTTGCTATTGCTTTTGCTTCGACCCATTTAGTGAAGTAGTCGATAGCGACGAGCAAGAACCGTACCTGTCCTTTTCCAAGGGGTAATGGGCCGATGATATCAATCCCCCATTGTGCGAATGGCCATGGGGAGGTAATCGTTGTCATCTTTTCTGCTGGTAGCCTCTGGACGTTCCCGAACCTCTGGCACTTATCGCACCTCTTGGCGAGCTCCGTAGCGTTTGCCTGCATAGTTGGCCAGAAATATCCTGCTCTAATAACTTTGCTTACCAGTGATCTGGGCCCGGCGTGGTCTCCGCAAATCCCTTCGTGGATTTCGTGGAGGACGTACTTGGCTTCTTCCTCGTCGATACACTTCAAATAAGGCAGGGTGAACCCTCTTTTGTATAAGGTATCATTCAAAATTGTAAATCTAGCCGCCCTTGCTTTAATCTTCCTAGCCTCCATTGAGTCATGAGGGAGATGCTCGTCTTGAAGGTATGAGACGATCAGTGCCATCCAACCACCTATGTTCTGGATGGAGAATACTGGGACTTCCTCGATGCTAGGGTATTTCTGAATCTCCATGAGAATTTCATTGTTCGTTGGTTCTTCTTCAGACGAGGCCATTTTGGCGACCTCATCCGCCGCTGCATTCTGGTTTCTCGGGATCCGGAAGAAATTCAACTTATCGAACCCACGAGCTAAATGTTTAATTAGCTTGAGGTACTTCTGCATCCTCTCTTCCTTCGCCTCATACTCTTCCCTGATCTGCCCTATTGCCAGTTTCGAGTCACTCTGCATAAGCAAGTTCTTAATCCCAAGGGCTTTGCCAAGTCTTAGTCCCGTTAGTATGCCTTCGTACTCAGCCTCGTTGTTGGTTGCCGAGAATTTTAATTGGACTCCATATTGGAGTTTTTCTCCATTGGGGGTGTTTATAATGACCCCTACTCCTCCCCTCTTTTGGGCTAACGATCCGTCAGTCTAAATCGTCCACTGCTCCACCTCGTCTTTGCCGTTGTCATCTTCTGGAAGGGTGAACTCCGCTATGAAGTCTGCTAGAGCTTGCGCCTTGATGGCCGTTCTGGGATGGTATTCGATGTCGAACTGGCTGAGTTCGATTGCCCATTGGACCATTCTCCCAGCTGCTTCAAGGTTGTTCATGGATTTCCTGATAGGTTGATCCGTCATTACAAGGATAGGGTGTGCTTCAAAGTATGGTCGTAGCTTTCGTGAAGCCACTATTAGGGCAAAAATGATCTTTTCAATCCTGGGATACCTGGCCTCTGCTCCTTGGAAGGCTTGACTGACATAGTAAACTGGGAGCTGCTTCTTATCTTCCTCTCGAATTAAGGCTGCACTGACGGCCGTGGCTGATGCTGCCAGGTATAAATAAAGGCTTTCCCCTGCTTTTGAGGGACTTAAGATGGGCGGGCTACCGAGGTAACGCTTGAGCTCTTGAAAGGCTGCTTCACATTCGTCAGTCCAGGAGAAAGCTTGCTTCAATGTTTTGAAAAATGGGAGACATTTGTCCGTCGCTTTAGAGACGAACCTATTGAGTGCAGCTATCCTTCCTGTGAGCTTTTGGACTTCCTTAACGGTCTTGGGTGATGCCATGCTGAGTATTGCTTGCACCTTCTCTGGATTTGCTTCTATTCCCCTTTGGGATACCATGAATCCTAAGAACTTTCCTGAAGCTACCCCGAACACGCACTTACTAGGATTTAGCTTCATCTGGTATTTTCGGAGGGTATTAAATGTCTCTCCCAGGTCGTCTAGGTGAGTCAACTCTTCATTGCTCTTGACGAGCATATCGTCCACATATACCTCCATATTTCTCCCAATTTGCTTGATGAACATCTTGTTTACCAGTCTTTGGTACGTTGCTCCTGCGTTCTTCAGTCCGAAGGGCATTACCTTATAGCAGTAAAGTCCTTGGCTTGTGATGAAAGCAGTTTTTTCCTGATCTTCCTTAGCCATCTTTATCTGGTTGTAACCTGAAAATGCATCCATGAATGTTAGCAACTTATGTCCAGTCGTAGAGTCTACCAATTGATCTATCCTCGGCAGGGGAAAACTATCCTTCGGGCAAGCCTTGTTCAGGTCCGTGAAGTCCACGCACATTCTCCACTTTCCATTTGCTTTCTTCACCAGCACGACGTTGGCCAGCCATTTGGGATAGTAAACTTCTCGGATGAAGTCTGCCTGCAACAACCTGTTAACTTCTTCCGTGATTGCTTGGTTTCGTTTGGGGGCAAAGACCCGTCGTTTCTGTTGGACGGGTTTTTTCTCGGGGTCTGTCTTCAACTCGTGCTAGATTACCTAGCGTGGTATATCCGGCATATCTCGTGACTCCATGCAAATACTGAAGGAAAAATTCTGGTTTTGCATCTCATGCAAAACCCACAGCGGAAGCGACGAACTAGGATCTATTTCATTCATGATTGATAACGTGCACAATGTAAATTTCAGAATTTAAGAACAAGATAGCGTACCTTGGTGTGGAGAAATCCAAAACAAAGATTAGAAGCACTTGGGAACACTTTTAATCTTCACTCCAATTCCACTTTACGCCCAAGATGTATGGTCTCTCAATCAGTTTTTCAAAGGGAGAATGAAAGTGTGTCTCACACTCTCTCACACACCGTTTCTTTTTCTTTTCTAATCTCTTCTAATAAAAATTTTGTCTGTTTCTCCCTTTATAACTAACTGATTATCTAATTGGGCTGGCCTATTGGGCCTTTCCAATTGGGCTTTAGTGTGTGGCTTGAAGTGGGACCAAAAGGGACCAATAAGACACTAGCTCCAATGGACCTTGGGCTTTTCCGTCAACTCTTGACAAGTCCAAAGTTACCATTAATTATATTCAATACCACTATATAAATATAATTGCACTCTAGGCCTTATTAATAAATTATATCCCAAGACTTTATTGTACACGTAACCCCTTCATAAAATATTCGTAGTAACACAAAGTCATAAATGTAGACTGCCACTTTGTAAATTACTACATCTTATCCTTGAGTACCCGGTTTAATTCTTTAAAGTTATTCATTATATATATTTATGAAATCCAATTTCACAAATATATACTTTAGTAATTTCTTACTAAAGTGGTTAGGCCTAACTCTCTGAATAACTGAAACCATTAAACTTATCTCAAGGGAATATTTTATATCTCTATCAAGAGACTATGAATTCCATCTTGAGAATATATGCTCCATCAACACTAAATGTGGCTGCCCAACATACTGAGGTTTTGACCGTCACTTCAGATCTCACTCCTGATATATCAAAGCAACCTACACTTCATGATCAGGTCTATTATTCTCTCAGGATTAAGAGTTCATGCAAATAGAAGTCGTGAGATTTATTATTCATTTGACAGTGGTTAGAAGAATAATAAATCTCACAACGGTCCTATTCAATATGTTTTAACTCTTAAAACATATCAACATATCAACTAGAAGTTTCCACTTCCATGATCAAGACAAATCATCTTTGTTGACACGTTATAGTCTTCGCAGATGAAATGCCCAATTTCATCACCGACTACGAACTATAAATTCTGAGTTTACAAAGAACTTGTGATTTACATCTTCTGTGACTTTTCACATAAATCACATACAATGCATCTCATGGACTATATGATAATGTTCCATATTCATGTTACCATTATTTTAGATAATAATAAAATAACTTTATCAATCACAATATTAAGTCATACATCATGTCTTACATAATGTCATACATAATATCATACATAGCATCATACAATAGGATTTAAGGGCACTAATCCTAACAATCTCTCACTTGCCCTAAAGACTATTGTGCACTAATCTAACTCCCATTCCCTCCAAATGTGACTCGAAAGTCCTTTGAGGCAAGGCTTTGGTAAAGGGATCTGCTAGATTATTTGCACTTTCAATCTTAGCTACCACAACATCTCCACGAGCAACAATGTCTCGAATCATGTTACTTGCCTCTGGCATGCTTTCTTGAGGGACTTGTATGATCCCCCCATGAAAGGTCCTCCTGCTATTGTGCTTATCTCCCCGATCACATCTTGTGGTTGAGATGAGCGAATCTCATTCTTGGACGAGGACTCGCGTTGGCTCGTGTCGCCCTCCCTGAACCTGCTGGAGTCCCCCTTTTTTACGTACTTCTGGAGCTTTCCTTTTTGTATCAATTCTTCTATCTGTCCTTTCAGGTCTCGGCAATCCTCCGTGTAATGGCCGTGATCCTTGTGGAATCGGCAGTATTTGATTTTGTCACGCACGCTTGGTGACGAGTGCAAGGGTCTCGGCCATTTTAGGTGGTGTTGATCCTGGATTTGCGTCAAAATCTTGTCAACAGGCATAATTAGAGGTGTGAATATTACCGGTCATGGAGCTTTCTCGTCTTTTCGTCTGTCAATGTCACCTCCTCAGCGGCTTGGGCACTCCCTCTTTTGTCTCCTGCGTTCGTCCTCCTTCCTTCCTTCCTTCTTTGGCTTTTCCTCATCTACGATGGCCGCCAGTGCATCCTCAGCATACATGTACTTTTGAGCTTTCAACAGCATCTCCGCCATTGTCCGGGGCAGATTCTTTGCTAACGAGATGACGAATTCTCTAGACTTAAGCCCTGCTTTAAATGTCGTCAACTGGACCTTATCGTCTGCGTCGTCCACCTCTAGGGTCTCTCGAGTGAAGCGTTTTACATACGACCGCAAGGTCTCCCTCTCTCCTTGCTTAATAGTGAGTAGGTGATCCGCTGGTCTCTTGGGGCGTTGACCCCCGAAAAAATGGCGCTGGAAAGCATTACTTAACTTCTCAAAGTTGTCGATGGACGAAGTGGGAAATCTCATGAACCACTCTCGTCTAGCTCCCTTCAGCGTAGTGGGGAAAGAACGACACATGATCTCATCAGGGGGCTGTTGAAGGCCTAAGGTCGTATTGAAGGTATTAAGGTGATCTTGGGGATCCTTGAGCCCGTCAAAAGGCTCGAGCTGAGGCAGCCGGAATTTCGCTGGTACCGGTCGTTCTAAGACTGCCATGGTAAAAGGGGAGTCCGCCGCTCTGACCATTTTATCTAGGCTTCGATCGGTCTTTTCTTTGATGGCATTTCTTAATTCATCCATCTCCTTTCTCATCTCCTAGAGGATGTCGGAATGCTGTTCCTCTGGGGTTACCGTCCTCCGTCGGTCACTCCTTCCATGGCTATCCCCTTCGTCCTCTTGGACAGCTCTTGACCGGTTCTCCTCTTGCTGTAACCTCTGTCTCATCTCTTGATTCTGTCTAGTAAGTTCTTCGACGGTGGCCGTGAGATTTCGGACTTGCTGTGCCAAGGCCGCCGAGTCCTGGTTGGATTCCATCTAGAGCTGGTAGGAACCACATTCTTGTTGTATGAGAAAATCGTTCCCACAGACAACGCCAAACTAATGAAGCAGTATCTCGTCGGTTTCTCTGGAATTCGTCCAGATGGTTCCTGGCAGTACTCTGACGAATCTGCGGGAGCAAGAACTTATTCAAGTGGTCACCGGTGTGGTGCCTGCCACAGCGCCTCCGATGGCAAAGTCAGTATGAAAGAAGGCAATAATCGAAATATCAAGGACAAATTAGTTCAGGTTGTGATGCTATCTCCGTACCTTGTATTGGTGTTGCGAGGGTTTTATATACCCTTGGGGATTATAGCCGTTGGGGTGTTAATGACTCCCCTGATAACGTCTCTGGTGGAGTTATGGACTTTAATGCGTTTCCACCGGTTCGTCCAGCTGGTCTCGTAACGGTTGGGGCTTTATTGGCAGCATTGAATGGCATTAACTCTTTCTGATGACGCGGATACTGGTCATGTTCGTCCATGAAGGCAGCTTCGTCTATGCTTAACTTCGTCAGTCCCATCAGAGGGCAAGTGGGAGATTGTTGGGGTTTATGCCCTAAAATCCAATTTATTGGCATGTTATAAATAATTAAATTGTTTAATTATATGAGACTATTTATAAATGAACTAATGGGACATTATCTTAGTCCATAAGATGCATTATATGTGATTTATGTGATTTAATCATAGAAGATTAAATCACAAGTTCCTTGTAAACTCAAAATGTAGTTCGTAATCGGTGATGAAATTGGGCGTTTCTTCTATGAAGACTATAACATATCAACTAAGATGATTTGTCTTGATCATGGAAATAGAGATTTCTAGTTGGTATGTTGATATGTTTTAAGAGTTAAAACATATTGAACTGGACCGCTGTGAGATTTATTATTCTTCTAACGACTGTCAAATGAATAATAAACTCACGACTTCTATTTACATGAACTCTTAATCCTGAAATAATAATGGACCTAATCATGAAATGTAGGTTACTTTGATATATCAGGATTGAGATCTATTAGTCAAGGTCAAAACCTCAGTATGTTAGGCAGTCGCATTTAGTGTTGATGGAACATGTATTCTCAAGATGGAATTTATAGTCTCTTAATGGAGATACAAAATATTCCCTTGAGGTAAGTTTAATGAGTTTGTTATTCCAAATGTTAGGCCTAACTACTTTAGTAAATAGTTACTAGAGTATATTTTTATGAAATTGAATTTCGTAAATATATAATGAATAACATAAAGGATTAAACCGGGTACTCAAGGATTAAAATGTAGTAATCTTTAAAGTAGCAGTCTATATTCATAACTTTGTATTACTGCGAATATTTTATGAAGTGATTGCATGTACAATAAAGTCTTGATACATAGTGGTATTAAATATAGTTAATGGTAACTTTGGACTTGTCAAGAGTTGACAGAAATGACCAAGGCCTATTGGAGCTAATATCTTATTGGTCCCTTTTGGTCCCACTCCAAGTCACACACAAGAGCCCAATTGGAATGACCCAAAAGGCTAGTCCAATTAGATAATTAGTTATATATAAGGAGAGAAACATACAGTACTTCAAAAAGGTTTTCATGAGACTTTTTCATAAGTGTTTTCATACAAGGAATGAAATGGTTTGTATGTGAGTGTTGGACACTCTCCTATTCTCTCTTTGATGAAAACTGATTGAGAGACCACACATCTTGGACATTAAGTGGAATTGGAGTGAAGATTAAAAGTATTCTCAAGTGCTTCTAATCTTCGGTTTTGAATTTCACCGCACCAAGGTACGCTTTCTTGTTCTCTGATTCTGAAACTTACATAGTACATGTTATCAATTGCGAATGAAGTAGATTTGTTAATTTTTCCACTGTGCATGTTTTGTATAAGATACGAACATGTATTTCCATGTGATTATCCTACAATGTGTACTACCTAGAAAGGATTTTCTTGTAATTGCTTTTCCTTCCAAAATAGGGAAGTTAGTTTTTCAATTTTCTTTGCTTGCTTAGATAGTGCACATATAGGATTAGATGTTATGTATTAAAACTCAATTGCTTGTATTCAATTTCTCTAATCAATAAAATCTATGTTTTATTTAGAGAGAGTGTTTTAGAATTTTTTTTACATGGTATCAGAGCATTAAAGCTTAAGAAGCTCAACAATGGCATCTCCTGAAGCAAGCAACCACTCTAATCCCTCTAACAATCAGTCTACACAACCAGGCTCGAATTCTAATACTGAGTCTATCCCTTCCAATCCTTTCGATCTCATTTATAGCGAGAATCCAAGCAATATTTTGGTTACTCAACCATTGCTTGGGATGAAGAACTATCATTCATGGTCTAGAGCTAAGGTTTTGGTTCTCACTGCCAAGAAAAAGATCGGATTTGTGAATGGAAAAATTCCAATGCCAGATATTGATTCACCTTTGTATGAGGATTGGTAAAGCTGCAACACCATGGTTCTCTCTTGGCTGATCAATTCTGTGCACATAGATGAATCTTGAAGCATCATGTACTGTGAAACAGCAAGAGAGATGTGGATTAAGTTAAAGAACCTTTTCTCTCAGGGCAATGGTCCCAAGATCTACAATCTGCAAAGGGAGATCTCTCATACCTCTCAAAATCAGATGTTTGTAACAGATTATTTCACTAGGTTCAAGCAGCATTGGGATCAATTGCTCAATTATGAGCCACTTCCAGAGTGTTCTTGTGAAGCTATGAAGACTCTGAGTACTTCACATGACAAAGCTTATGTCATAAGGTTCCTGATAGGGCTCAATGAGAACTTTGAGACTCTTCGAAGTCAGATTCTCATGTCTGAGCCTTTTTCTTCAATTAGCAAGGTGTATGTATTGGTTCTTCAAGAGGTATCACACAAGAATATTGGACATGGAGGTTCTTTCTCACCACAACCTAGCTCTATTGCGATGTATGCTAATTCCAAAGGTAATTCTGGGAATTCCAATTGGAACAAGGGAGGCAACAAGAAAGAGAGGCCTTTGTGCACTCACTGCAACATGCTTGGGCACACTATATATAAGTGTTATAAACTTCATGGGTATCCACTTGGATACAAGCCTAAAGGAAGGTCAAATGCCAATGCTAATCAAGTTTCTTCCAACCAAAGCATTGTTGCTGAGAATTCTTCAACTACATCTACTCAATGTCCTATTTCTAAGGCCCAATGTGAGCAGTTACTAGCTTTTCTTAAAAATGGAACAAATCTTGGTGATGGTCATCATGCTACCAATGTAAGCACTGGTGATGGAGTTTCTAGTATGGTCTCTAGAGTTTCTGGTGTGACTACTATTGTTGCTGGTATGGCTTCCACCTCTTCACAGTCATAAGAAATTTCATCAATACCAATTTCATCAACACCATGTCAGGTATCATCCCTAACTTGCCTTTCAAACCTACTTTAGAACATTTAATTTTCTCAGCCAATACTGTTAACAAAGAAAGTTTTAATGCCACTAATTGGGTTATAGATACAGGGACCACAGACCACATGATACATTCTGTATCTTGTTTCACATCCATCACTGCTACCTTAAACACACATTTAAATCTTCCTAATGGTGAAACTCCTTTGGTCACACACATAGGGACTGTCAAAATCTCAAAAAGACTCATTCTTTACAATTTTCTTTGTGTTCCTTCTTTTAGTTTCAACCTTATATCATTTAGTCAATTAGCCAAATCTGTTTTTTGTTGTCTCATCTTCTTTGAAAATCTATGTTTTATCCAGGACCTTGCTCTCTAGAGCACGATTGATCTAGGTAGGGAATGCAATGGTATTTATCTACTGGAAGAGAGCAAGTCAACTTCACCTCCTTTTTTTGTTGTTCTTTCTGCAAATAGTGTTTAGCCACATGTATGGCATTCTCATTTGGGGCACTTGTCAAATGCCAAATTGGCTTTGATGAAGAACAATAATATACCTCTTATCAATTCTAATAACAATTTCCATTATGATATATATCCTCTTGCCAAACTAAAACGATTACCTTTTAGTGCTAGTTCTCATATTTCCAATGAATGTTTTGATTTGATTCATTGTGACTTATGGGGTCCTTTTTCTGTTTCTACTATTGATGGTTGCAAGTATTTTTTGACAATTGTGGATGACTGTTCTAGATGTACCTAGGTTTATTTGCTAAAACATAAGTCCCAAACACAATTCATTTTTGAGCAATTTTGCACAATGGTGGAAACACAATTTTCTAGAAAGGTGAAAACTATGAAAACTGATAATGGCACTGAATTTATAAAGAGAGATTTCTTTGCTCGAAGGGGGATTTTGTGTCAACTCAGTTGTGTTGAAACTCCTCAACAGAATGTTGTTGTAGAAAGGAAGCATCAATACATCTTAAATGTTGTAAGAGCTCTCAAGTTTCAATCTCATTTGCCATTACAGTTTTGGGGGCATTGTGTTCTTGCTCTAGTCTATTTCAAAAATAAAGTCCCAACTTCAGTCTTATCTCATAAAACTCCTTTTGAGATTCTTTTTGGTCGTGTTCATAGTTACTCTCATTTAAGAGTTTTTGGCTGTTTGTGTTATGCTTCTACTTTTTCTCATAACAGGTCCAAGTTTGTACCTAAAGCTAAAATGTGTGTTTGTTTAGGATATCCTTTTAGAGTGAAAGGTTACAAGGTTCTAGATATGTCCACTAATACAATTTTTGTATCCAGGGATATAGTTTTCCATGAAGATACCTTTCCTTTTGCTACTACTGAGTCTGACCTTTTAGATCCTTTTATTACTACTTCTGAAATTGATGCTCTTACTTCTTCCAGAGTTTGTAAAGACACCTTTGTCGCTCTTGTTAGCATACCTAAGATTTATAGTCCTTTTATTGTTTCTGATCACTATGTTCCTACTACAGTTAATGCCCTTCCTTTTGTTTCTTCTAGTCATGATTCTAGTCCAAATTTGCCCATGAATCCAATCATACCTATTGCTTCCTATACTACTAATGATTCACTAACCACTGCTCTAGTCCCTCTACCATCATCAGATTCTACCTTACCTACAACAGTACCACCTACACCTACCAAAAAATCTACTAGGACTCACAAACCACTTGTTTACTTACAAGACTATTCTTGTCCTACTACTCACAGTTCAGCTCCTATAGATCACATTTCTAGCGCTCCTTATGACATTGCTAATTCTCTAAGCTACTCTCATTTGGATCCCAATTACCAGTCCTATATTATGGCAATTAGTTCTTGTCATCAAGAACCTCAGCATTTCATTCATGCTGTTAAGGATCCTATTTAGAGAGAGGCCATGGACAAAGAGATTCAGGCACTAGAGAAGAACCATACTTGGGAGCTTACTTCTTTACCTCCTGGTAAGACACCCATTGGATGAGAATGGGTTTATAAAGTGAAGCTCAACCCTGATGGCACTATAGAGAGGTATAAGGCTAGGTTAGTTTCCAATGGCTATACACAGAGAGAGAGTCTTGATTTTCTAGAAACCTTTTCACTTGTGGCCAAAACTGTTTCAGTTCGAGTATTGCTTGCCTTGCCTGCCAAGGGTTGTCCTCTGCATCAGTTGGACATCAATAATTCCTTTCTTCATGGAAATCTTGATGAAGAGGTCTATATGAGCTCGCCGCCTGGTTTTCACAATAAGGAGTTTGTTTCCTCATCTGCCACTCCGACAGCCACTCTTATGGTTTCTAAATTGGTTAAGTCTCTCTATGGCTTAGGGCAAGCCTCTAGGCAGTGAAATACAAAACTTTCAACTACAGTCCTGCAACTTGGTTTCACACAGTCTCAGGCAGATTATTTACTTTTTGTTTACACCAAGGGAACTATGAGAGACCAGAAAACTTGGGTGCTTTCAAAAAAAGGTTTAGGTATCGGCATCTTCCCTTTTCAAGATTCTATGGAGTCACCACTTATTTTATAAGTAAAATAAGAAAACTTTATAATTTACAATATATCTTGAATAATATGCATCTTTATTGATTGGAAACAATTAGATCTTGGTAGAAAGAACTTTACATTGCTTTGATTCCTAGGTACAATCTAATAAAAAAAGGAAAAATACAAAACTTTGTTTTCTAGTTACATTCTATCCAAAATAAAAATAAGACACTAAATCTACCAACCTAAAATTATAAGGTTTGGAGGCTAAGTTATAGGATGGAAAGGTGTTAGGCACCCACCTTGCCCAAACAGAGTCTGACCTTCAAGACTTTAAATGACCATTAAATACCCATAAAAAATGTCAAATGATGTACAACATATACCATATCAAATCCTAGACCTAGGATTAAAATGCTATTTAAGAACCTTAGATCTACCATTTTATTTTGTGTGAAAAGATTTGATGGGTATGTTTGATGAAAATTTTAATTTTGAGTTTTCATAGAAGAAAAAGAATGAATTTTTAATAAAAATTCAGATCTGGTTTGGATTTTTAAATGTGGGGAAAAAAAATTTCTTTGAAAACACCAATTTTTTATGAAAGAAAAACAGATCTGGTTTTTACTTAGAAAACAAGAGTCAAATTTTTATTTGGAAAAATGCAGATCTGGTTTTTTTTTAAAAAAAATAGGGCAGATTTTTATTTGGAAAAATGAAAATCAGATTTTATAAATAAAATACTGATCATATTTTATAATTAAAATACTGATCAGATTTTTTAAATAAAATACAAATCTGGTTTTCGTTTGAAAAAAACATAGAGAAAAATGCAGATTTGATTCTAATTTTGAAAAACATGGAGAAAAATTGCAGATTTAATTTTAGTTTTAAGAGAAACACAAAGAAAAAAGTGCAGATCTCACATCTTATGGAAAGATTCAATCCTAGAACTAGGCATGCTCATCAATTAATCATGTGAAAATTCTTGGAAAGCGAAGGAGAACATGTAATAACATATGATAAACATAGTTTATCTAAAAATTACAGAAACAACATCACATCCATGGAAAATAAAGCATATATGAAAGCAAGTTATGGAAACAAAGTTAGAATTATACCTGCATGAACTTAATCCACTAGTGGAGAACTATCCTAGAGATCAAAGAGAGTGCATATCTAAGGATTTAAGTGAAGCTTCTTAATAGAAAAGAAATTCCTAAAGCAAAGCTTCCAAAACTTCTTTAACGTAAGGGAAGAGAGAAGTCAAAAAAGGGGGTTCAAATTTCTTATTTTAGTTCCCTATTTATAGAGGTTTAGTGCTTAAAAAATAAGCTAGATTGGATCAAATACAAATTAGGCCAAATTTTTATCTCTAAATATTTGAAATTGATGCATTTTATCTTGATCAAAACATTTCCAGGCCAGGCCTTGAGGAAGTGCTGATCGGCACTCCTAGAATGCCGATTGGCCCTCTCAAGTGCCAAGCCCAATTGCTAACTTTGGTTCAGTACTCTCTTTTAGGGATTTCTTGGGTTGGAAACTACATCTGGACATGTTTTTAACTTGTATTCCAAAATAAATCCCTTTTATTTTGATAATCAAGTCCTTAAAGCAATAATTATCTAATAGATAAATATTCTAAAAAGATTTAATTATCAACAATTCCCTTGTTATCTGAATATCCATTTTATCCTTATGCAACCAAACTTATTTTTGACAAAAACCAACAACCAATCACATAATTATTTAATTAATTTTAATTGTTTAACCAATCAAAATTAATTCCAATTAATCACACGTGATCGGTTTCACCAGCATACAATGCATGCAGACTATGAACATTTGATCTTGTAATATCTTTCAATCCGACGGTCCAATTTGGGAATCAGGCATACCGTTGAGACTGTTAGAATCTCAAGATCATTTTTATGATATGCAATGAATGATTTAATGCATGTAATGCAACTATGATTTTTGGGTATTTGAAATGGTCATTTTAGTCATCTTCCAAAACTAAATTATGGATGTAAAATCAAGTGTCTACGGGGACATTATTCACTGCATTACTAATGTATGTTGATGATATGATCATCACAGGCAATGATCCAGCTTGTGTTGCGTCCCTAAAGCTAGTGTTAGATAAGAAGTTTGGGATCAAGGATCTTGGTTCTCTCAAATACTTCTTAGGGCTGGAAATTGCAAGAAATGAGAAAGGGATTACTTCAAATTAGAGAAAATATGCTCTTGAGGTTCTTAAAGAAACAAGAATGATTGGATGTAAACCTATTAAATCACCTATGGAACAACAGTTGAAGTCATCCAAAGGTGAAGGAGAGTTGTTAAGAGATTTTGGTCAGTACAGGAGGCTTATAGGAAAGTTAATGTATTTGACTTTGAGTAGGCTAGACATTACATATGTTGTGCATAGGCTTAGCCAATTTTTGGCACAACCTAGAGTGCCACATATTAAAGCAGCAACTAGAATTTTTTAGTATATCAAGGGCACACCGAGACAAGGAGTTTTCTTTCCTATGGATTATGATTTACACCTGAAAGCATTCTATGATGTAGACTGGGCAGGATGCCATGACACCAAAAAGTCTCTCATTGGGTATTGTGTGTTCTTAGGAATGCTTTCATTTCCTAGAGGTCAAAGAAACAAAGTGTAGTCTCGAGATCCTCTACTGAAGTAATGTACAGATCCACAACATGTGAAGTGACTTGGTTATTATACTTATTAAGGGACTTACATGTTTTGCATAATAAACCTGTCTTGTTGTACTGTGATAATCAGGCAGCTTTGCACATTGTTGCTAATCTAGTGTTTCATGAAAGATCAAAACATATTGAGGTAGATTGTCATATGAGAAATAGAATTCTGGATGCGGCAGTTAAGACCTTCTATGTGTCAACCAAGAATCAACTAGCAGATGTTTTCACTAAGGCACTTGGGGTCAATAATTTTTTGGGTTTGGTTAAAAGGTTAGGCATCATCAATATCTTTGCTCATAGTATTGAATATCCTGAGTGTGTTATACAGAAGCAAGAAGCAAGAGCTTTTCTCTTAAGGGGGAGTGTTGAAATTGAAAAGGAAAATCCAAAGCATCATGGCTAAGTTCAAGTTAAAAAGGAGAGGAGCAATTGTCAAATTGTAGTGGCAAAGTCAATTTGGGCTAGCAAGGAGTTATTAAAGTTGATTGAAGCAATGCCATACTGTGAACAGTTCATCTATTCCTTTGAAGAGCTAATGCCACGTGGTTTAGGAAGTTAGAAGGCAGTTAGTGATTGAGCTCGACGTGTAATACATAGATAGGATTTTTCTTGTAACTGCTTTTCCCTCCAAAATGGGGAAGTTAGTTTTTCTGTTTTCTTTGCTTGCTTAGACAGTGTATATATAAGATTAGATGCTATGTATTATACCTCAATTTCTTGTATTCATTTTCTCTAATCAATAAAATCTGAGTTTTATTTAGAGAGAGTGTTCTAGAAGTTTTTACACCAAGGCTTCTGTCCAATCTCTCGAGGTCAGACACTCTCAATTCTAATTTAGGCATAATTTCATGTCTATTAGCTTCTTTGTATTGGAAAATTATTTTCCTTAGGAAAAAGTCACCTAGGTTAAAATGTCCTGTTTGAATGTTCTTGTAGTTCTAGGTTTCGTTGTAAACCTAATCGGTTACATCCAATTACATAAATCAATAGTTCAAACCGCACCCAAAGGTAAGGCATTTTATAGGAAATTTTGTACTAGAAACAATGGTATCTCCAATTATAGCCCCTCTAGGATGTAAAATATATTTTTTTCTCACCATCCCCATAGTGTATGAGGCAAATGTATGCATTTCGAGAGGGTCGTATTCTATGGTTATGATTCTACCATATATGTCTTTTTCATTCTATCAAAAATCTATAGACGCTTATGACCTCCGCCTCTATGCCCTGTGGTAATGATTCCTCCGACATCACCCTCTCCTTAGTTGTTTTTGAGTTTTGATGGTTGTCGAGTGTAGTTATGGCCAGCTCCGTTCTCTCCTTGATTAGGTCAAGGTCTCAAGAAAGAAGTCAGTCATTACGTTCAAACTCATAATCCGACTACTAAATGTATAACAGCCTCTACCCCCAAAATCATTACAAAAGGAACACTTGGGATTAGTTTGATGTGTCCATAGAATGCTCAGCACTCTTCTACCCATTTCCTTTTTGCATCCTCTAGTCTTTGTGTGTGTGTGTGTGTGTCTTTAATATGCTTACTTATAATTGTAGGCATGTGGGTCAATTCTTAACAGGCTTAAAAAATCTCAACCAGCAAGTCAAAGCAACCCACTAAGTGTCCGTTTGGCTTCAGATTAAAAAATTAACTTATTTTACTATTCAGCTTATTTTTGCTACTATTTATGGGCCTCACTGCACTTTTTGATACTATTCATGGATCCCACTGTACTATTTCAACTAACTTATAGCTTTATTTACAGTACTTTCAACAACAAAAAATTTAGTTTCAACAAAATAAGCGGATCCCAAACAAACCCTAATTTGACAATTAAAACCATCCAACCCACACTAACTCACATAAGAAGCCTGTGTGGTTTGCCATGAGTCAAAGCAAGTTGGGCGTGCGAGTGGGTCAGGCGAATTTTTTACACAATCCTCCTACTTGCATCAATTGAATTCTTAAGAGGGTCAATTATATTTTTGGGGTAAAATGAATTGGTTTGCTTATCAAATGAAAGGAAATCAATTACCCTTAGAAAATTAGGATCATACGAATTGAATGGTCCATGGGACGACCAATAGTAGTGGTCCTCTTAACCCTAACATAATTCCATTTTGTTATTTGTTGAGTTATCTTAAAAATTCTTAAAAAATTTATCCTAAATTGATTTTTTTTTTTTTTTTTAAGGACAGAAAATCTCCTGCCCTTGCGTTTCAATTGAATGGTCCATCATATGACCAATAAAGCAGCTCACATTGACCTTTTTAAAGTGAATAAAATAGGAGAAATGATATATCTACCATATTTTCACAAAAAATTTTAAGTGGAAAGATGTTATTGGTAGCTAAGTAAGTAATTTTAGTGGTAGTTCAAATTAAAGCATGTAACAACTTATCACTTAAGATTTATTGTGAAAATGTTGTAGACGTATTACTTTTAATAAAATAAAGATGAAGTGTAAATGAAGGACCGGGATCCATCCAACCAGTAGTTAGTTGAATCTGATGTGAACTTCTCAATTCACCTTTGCTGTCCTCTTCTTTTTCTTTTTTTTTTTCCATCACGTTCTATTTTCTTCTATCTTTTATGTTTTTCACAAACACGCTTGGCATAAAATAAAATGGGTGTTTTGTATCGGTAGCGATCATATATCACCAAAGGATGGGAAGTAGATCAACTTTGGTAGATCCCACCATCCCAACAACACTATTGGGATATTTCATGGATAGAGACTTGTACTTTACCCTTTAAACTATAAAAATTTACAATTATAATAAATTTTGCCAATTGCATCACATAATGTGATTGACTATCAAAATTAACAATCATCTCACAAGTCACATGACCATCAAGGGTTGAAATTGTTGTTTTTTACCCTTGCAACCAATTAATGTGCTAAATTTTTATGATTACATAATTTACATGTGACTATTAATTTCATCGATAAATCAAGTTATGAGATGTAATTTATAAAAGAGTAAAGTTTATTACACATTACTTGTTACACACCTTTGCACACATATAGAGATTGCACTGAAAATAGGTGTGTGCCACAACTATTTTCCTTCATAAAATTTGGACAACTATAGTGGAGTTTACAAGTCTTCATGATTTAGGATGGAAGGTACAAATATCTCATAATTTGGGATGGTTTCGTACAATTAAACCTCAATTTTTGTTTTTGGTTCAAGGTTGGGTGCTGTCCTGCGCCACTATATGAAGCGAAACTGTAGTTAATGGGGAAAAATATTAGAAAATAAACTTCATTTTTTGTCGCAGCCTCAATGAAAAAGAATGCTTGCAGGCCAGCCATTGACAATGAAAAATGAAAATCATTAGGCGGCCTAGTTGAGCGTAAAATATTTGCAAAATTGTGTCTGCAACTTTGCATCATGCATAACGTTAAGCCCAACTTTTGCATATAATATTATTCAGGATTGAAGGAAGATAGTGGGTTTTAAACTTTTAATATGAGTCAAATATAAAATTACTAAAAAGATAGAGAAGAATTTAAGGACGACTATTCCACATATGGAAAATTATAGAATATTGCAGTAGTACTATAAATGTAGGTCTGATAGAGTTATGGTGTGTCTTTGTATTAGAACTCATTTTCCTTTTCTTTATGTGTGTGTGTTTGTTTCTCAAAAAATAAAAAATTTGTACGTTTTAGTAAAACTCACTATTATGCAAAAGAAAAAAGTATATATTTATGATACTACTAGAATATTCTAGAATTACTTGATATATATATATATATATATATATATATATATATATATATGACTAAAAGAAAGTAAATTGTTGTGAATGGAAGTTAACAGTATTGCATGGTTTATTTTGACACCACGCAATCTTTCTTTTTCTTCTTTTTTTTTTTTTTTCTTCTTTTTTCTGGGAGTTATCCTTGCTTTTAGTTATTCGACATGTTATGGGATATACAATAGTTAGATCATATAATCTTTATCGGGGATATTTTTTATATTTAAACATCTTAAATATAATTCGATTGCCTTTTACTCCTTTTGTGTAATTTTCAAATATGTAACCTAAATAATTGGATATATATATGTATGTGTATGTATGTATATATACACTATTGATCCATATAACTCTTGTTGTAATCATCGTAATAGATTGGCTATAGTCTTTGATTTTGGGTGAATTGTGTAAATCTGTGCTTTTATGTTTGCGTGTTGATATTCTCTGCTCTTTGTTGTTTGCATCCCATAGATTTGTGTCAAGTTTCCTAATTCTTAATAAATAGAGTGAAATTGGATCTAAGTGGGAGCAATAGTCGCAAGTGTGATATTAGAAGATGTAGAATGAGTGTGTGTGTATATATATATTGTTGAATATATTATTAGTAACGCAATGTATTATACCATGTCGTATATACTAAAGTGGATGCGGAAGTGGAAGCATAGAATAGGAACACTGAGAACACGAGATTACATGGTTCAGCCTTATTGGCCTACATCCACAGAGGAATCCCTTAAGGGCTACATCTTTATTGTATAAGAGTGTAGCACAGAACCTGTGTTACAATGAACCTAACATGAGCATATATAGGTGACTAAACCCTATACTACTAGTACAAGTAAGAGTAGGCTTGGGCCTATTACATTGGGCTAATATGTCTAATATATATATATATATTGTAGGGATGGAGGGCCCAAATATAGGTATTAGGCCGTGGGCCGTGCCCGAGAACATCAGATAGCTTGAGAACAAGAAAATACTAATGAAGGCATACAGGTTAATGGGCCATAGGAGAAGTCTGATCATAAGGAGCTGGAAATGTTGTCCGAAGAGAAGTACCTCCTCGGCTAAACAGAGGAGAGGTCAAAGGTCCGACCCTTCATCAAGAACAAGGCAACAAGCAATTGTGCTGATAAGGATAAACATCAGATAGGGATAAGATAAAAGAGAGTTAGGAAATATCTGAGAAGAAAGCTGCTACCACTGCATTGAATGCTCTGCAGCTAACCCCCTAACCGCATTAATGTGAATGTGATATCTGAACAGTAATATTCAGCCTTACAAATACCTACAAAGATTTCAAAAATGTGCTGATAGGATAAGTATCAAATTCAGCAATTTGATCTACACGTGGAGGGATGAGATGAAGGAAGGAAGGGGAATATAAATGAGAAAAACCTCATTACAGTGGGGATGATTAGAAAATCTAAGGAAAAAATCACTATAGATTCAAGAATTGTAATTTTGTATAAGTTTAAGAGAAATATATAAAAACAAACCATCCTTGGACTTGGCCAAGGAGAAATTTTCTTGCCCAAAACTGTCAAGTCCAAGGAGCAATTTTCTTGCTCAAAACTGTTTGTTTTATTCTTTCTAACAATAACTAACTTACTGGGACTACTATTCACTTAACTCATTGAAAATTCATCTGTAAGCCTACTTTCTAACAAATTCATTATTTTGGACTCTTTGGACCATTGACCCTTCATAAGGGCTTTAGGAGCAAATCGTGCCCGTGTGTATATATATATCATAATAATTCATGTAACTCTTGTTGTAGCCATCATAATAAAATTACAACAAACTTGTGAACGTAGCCTTGGTTTTTGGGTGAAACATTTAAATCTATGAGATAATTTTTTCTACTCTTTCTTTTCTGTTTTTTACATCTCATAGATCTGAGTGGTGTTTTCTAACACTGCTTATTATGTATTATAGCACCTAGGTATTTAATCGGTACTCTTATATTCTTAGCTAAAAAGAAAGGTACTTATATATACTAAGATAACAATATACTTTCCTTTTGAATTTTTTTTTTAAAAAAAACTAAAATATACTTTGGTAATTAAAGTTTGAGATTTTTCTTTTTCATTTTATCTATTTATGTTTCAAAAATTTTATATTGGCTCATCATATTTGATTTCATTTTCATATTGGTTCCGCTGTTCATTTTCGTTAGTAATTTAATTGTTAAGTTTCTTTCATGTTTAATTATTTCATAAAATATATATATATATACATATATATATATTGTGGGGGTAAAAATGCTTGAAGGCACGTTTGGGCCTTGGGCCTGGTTAGTTGGTATAAGTCTGTTCAATCAGAGTCTTCTGGGCCCACAGGTTAGTCCGCACTACAATGGTCCGAGAAGTAGTCCGAGGTGGAGTATCTCCTCGGACAGGCCCAGTAAAGGCCATGGGACTTGCTAAAGGAATTAAAGACTGAATTCTGGAAGGCCTGTTGGGTAAAGGCGTGATCCAAGCACCCATTAGAAGCAGAAACGTGGAAGAAATATCTGAGGAAAAAGCTGCTACCACCACATTAAAGGCCCTGCATCTACCTCCCTGGCCGCATTAATAGGAAAATGACCTCTGAACAATAGTATTCAGCCTTCCAGCTATTATTTGAAGACTTTAAGAAGGTGGTGGATGGGATAAGTATCTAGGAGGAAGATCTGTGTTACACGTGGATGAAACAGGGAAGAAGAAGAAGGATATAAAAAGACGAGAGAGGAAAGAAGAGGGGGATCTCTTTTTTTTAAACTAAAAATTGTAATCTTTTGCTTAGAGAAAGAAAGGCTATACAAAGTGTCCTCGGCTTACGTTAGAGGAGGGTGTTTTGTCACATTCATCTATTACTTGCATAGACTATGACATTCTAGCATGTTTATCAACTTTCCAATATCCCTAACTTAGGTTTCAAACCCATACTCTACAAATTTCATTATATAAGGCTCTTTGGGCCTGAGCCCATCACTCATTTTGGGTCCGGGTACAAATTGTGCACTTACAATTGGCGGCGTCTGTGGGGAATCGAGTGTTGAAAGAAATTGGAAGGTGATGGCAGGCTTAGGTTTGCGTCATGCAGAATCTCAGGGGTCCCAGCGCGAAGATCATTTTGACCGTCTCGAGCATTGGAGGGATTGAGAGGGAAGTGTGCATACACCACACCATGATGCAAGCCACTCGTATAGTGGGAGCAGGGCCACTCATGAGGATGATGTTGAGGCCATGCAGAGGGAGATTAACCACCTCAAGAAAAAGCTACGCCGTATCAGACGAAGGCGAGCTTCACCTCAGTCTAATCCTTCCTTTAGGGGGTCACGGGGAAGCAGTTACAGTCCAAGGTCCAAGACTCCCCCTAGTGAAACCTCCTCTTACAAGAAGGATGAGCTTCCAAGTTGTAAGCATAAGAAGTTTCCCTCCAGGGGCTTGGGTAACGATGCTATGAGCCGAGCGTTGCACCAACTCTCCAAGTCCCCCTTCTCATGCAGGATCGAGAAGGGAAGGCTTTCACGACGGTTCACTCAGCCCACCTTCACCATCTATAATGGCAGGACAGACCCAGTCGAACACGTGAGCCATTTTAATTAGAGGATGGCGGTACATTCCCAGAACGAAGCCTTGATGTGCAAAGTCTTTCCCTCTAGCTTGGGACCTGTCGCTATGAGATGGTTTAACGAACTAAAGCTAGGGTCTTTCGATTCTTTCATGGAACTCACTAGGGCATTCGTGTCTCGATTCATTACATGCAGCAGAATCCCTCGGCCTTTGGACTCATTGTTATCTATGGCCATAAGGGAGGGTGAGACTTTGAAAGCATATTCTGACAAGTACTGAGAAATGTTTAACGAAATCGACGGAGATTTTGATGAAATGGTGGTTAACACTTTCAAAGTGGGCCTCCCAACTGATCATGATTTAAGGAAATCTCTGACCAAAAAGCCCGTGCGAAGTGTACGTCACCTCATGGATCGCATCAAGACGAACAAAAGGGTTAAGGAAGATCAACAACAAGGTAAGGGTAAGGCGAAGGTTATCCCGCATGAGAGAAGGGATTTCAGGTCGGACAGGTACCATAACAATAAGCCGAAGAGAGATTTCTCTAGGCAATCTAGTTCAGCCAATCCTCAAATAGTTAATACCGTATTCCAAGAACCGGTGCACCAACTGCTGGAGAAAGTCCGTAAGGAACCCTACTTCAAGTGGCCCAGTAAGATGGCGGGGGACCCTACGAAACGGAATCAGAACCTTTTTTGCCAGTATCATTAGGATGTGGGTCATACCACCGAGAATTGTTGGACCCTTTGGAACCATTTAAAGCAGCTTGTTAGCAAGGGAAAATTGAAGCAGCACCTGTATCAACCCAACAGACAAGGTAATCATTCGGGTTCAAACAATCAGAAGAATAACTCATCTCGGCCACCTTAGGGAACGATTAATGTCATCTTCGCTGCACCGGGTAGGATCGGTTCCTGTCCCAGAAGGGTGATGGTGGTGTCACATTCCCATGCCGAGAAGTCTGGCTCAAGGCTGAAGAGGATCAAAGGGAGCACGCCTATTTTGGGATTCTCTAATAAAGATAAGGTTGGAACTATTCAACTACACGACGATGCCCTGGTGGTCACATTGAGGATAGGGAATTATGACGTCAAGAGGGTGATGGTCAATCAAGGTAGCGGTGCGGATACTATGTACCCTGACTTATTCAAGGGGCTTAATTTAGGGCTGGAGGATCTCACTCCCTATGACTCACCGTTGATAAGTTTTGAAGGGAAGGCTGTTATACCAAAGGGACAGATTCGATTGCCCGTACAATTTGGCTCGGAAACGGACGATGTGGATTTCATTGTGGTTGACGCATATTCTCCATACACGGCCATCGTCGCCAAGCCTTGGCTGTATGCTTTGGGTGCTGTCTCTTTGACTTTACATGTTAAAGTAAAATTTCCCTCAGGTGGATTCATTGAAGAAATTCTTGGTAGCTAATCGGTAGCAAGGCAATGCATATCGGCCGTAGTGCTGCATCAAGCCAAATCAGAGTCCTCGGCCTCGGCTGTGGAAGACTTATAGCAATTAACAACTCTGGATGCACTCGGTGCGGTGATAGCAGAGGAGGCCACGTGTGAAGATTTGGAAAGATTTCTCATAACCGATGACCCCGAAAGGTTCTTTCAAGTTGGGATACGGTTACTACACCAAGAGAAGATGGAATTGGTGATGTTTTTAAAAAACAATATCGATGTTTTTGCTTGGGATCCCTATGAGGCTCCGGGGGTTGACCCAAGCTTCATTTGCCATCATTTGAACGTCAACCCTGCCATTGTTCCCAAGAGGCAACCACCTCGGCGTTCTTTGAAAGAGCATTCCGAGGCCGTAAAGGAAGAGGTGCTCAAACTCAAAAGGGCTGGGGCTATTAAAGAAGTTTTCTATCCAGAATGGTTGGCGCACACGGTCGTAGTAAAAAAGAAGAGCAAAAAGTGGAGAGTATGTGTGGACTTCACAGACCTGAACAAAGCCTGCCCGAAAGACTCGTTCCCGATGCCTCGCATCGATCAGCTAGTGGATGCTACGGTCAAGCATCCTCAAATGAGTTTTTTAGATGCCTTCCAGGGTTATCACCAAATACCATTGGCGTTGGGTGATCAGGAGAAAACTGCCTTCATTACTCCTACGGGGAATTATCACTATAAAGTGATGCCATTTGGTTTGAAAAATGCAGAGGCTACTTACCAAAGGATGATGACCAGGATGTTCGAATCGTAGCTGGGGAAGACCATTGAGGTATATGTGGATGATATGGTAGTGAAGAGTAAGACAATACCTATGCATGTGAAAGATTTGGACGACACTTTTCAAACGCTTAGGAAGTACAAGCTGCACCTTAACGCCTCAAAGTGTTCTTTTGGGGTGGGCTCCGGAAAGTTCCTAGGCTACATGGTGACTCATAAAGGAATAGAGGTAAACCCAGCACAGGTCAGAGCCATTCAGAGCCTGCAACCACCTCGGAATCTGAAGGAAGTTCAGAAATTGACCGGGATGACTGCTGCTCTCAGCAGATTTATCTCTCGGTCCGCTGATAGGTGTATGCCTTTTTTCCAATTGTTAAACAAATGGAAGGGATTCCAATGGTCCGAGGAATGTGCTTTAGCTTTTCAGCAACTTAAGGAATATCTTTCCCAGCCACCTATCATGTTTTGGCCGGAGGTCAATGAAATCCTGTTCGCATACCTAGCTATAGCTATCTATGCAGTCAGCCTGGTTCTGATAAGGGACGACGGTGGGGTACAAAGACCGGTTTATTATGTCAGCAAATCTTTAAATGAAGCTGAGGTGCGTTATTTGCCTTTAGAGAAGGCAATTCTGGCCGTAGTCCATGCTACACAAAAACTTCCTCACTATTTCCTTCCTCACTATTTGCAGTCTTACACCGTCGTGGTTTTGACTCAACTGCCTCTCAAATCAGTATTACGAAGTACTAACTACTCGGGGAGGGTAGCCAAGTGGGGAACTATTCTGGGAGCTTTCGATATCAAATATATGCCGCGCACCTCGGTGAAGGGCCAGGTTCTCACTGATTTGGTGGCAGAATTCGCCGAACCATCGTTGGAAGAAACTGCGAAGGAATCGCACATGGATAAAAATCAGTTGGCATGATCACAAGCGAAGGGCCTCCGATTTGGAAAGCGTATGTTGATGGGGTAGCAAACCAGAGGGGATCTGGTGTTGGACTTGTTTTGGTATCCCCTGAGGGAATTACCTTTGAGAAATCATTGAGATTAGCGTTCTCAACCACTAATAACGAGGCTGAGTACAAAGTTGTCTTGGTCGATATGGATATGGTACGAAGAATGGGGGGAAAGATAGTTCATATGTCCTCGGATTCTCAATTAGTTGTGGGCCAAGTGACAGGGACCATGGAGGCTAGGGATCCAAGAATGCAAGAGTACCTGACCCAGGTCAAATGTTTACAATCCGAGTTTGATTCTTTCATCCTTTCGCACGTTTCTAGAAGTGGAAATACGCATGCGGACTCGTTGGCCACGTTGGCGACGTCCTCAGCTCAGTGTTTGCCTAGGATTATCCTCGTCGAAGACTTGTTGAAATCGACTTTAACTGCCACAGGTGCCATCCATATCCACCTGATAAGGCCCGGACCTAGCTAGATGGACCCCGTGGTTTCTTTTCTAAAAAGCGATGTTCTGCCTGAGGAGAAGTCTAAAGTAGATAAAATTCTTCGAAAGGCGCCTCGGTTCTAGTTGTCTGAGGATCAAAAGTTGTATAAACGCTCCTTTTTCGAACCATACTTGCTGTGTGTACATCCTGAAGCGACGGAGGCACTTTTGGAAGAATTGCACGAGGGAATTTGTGGAAGCCATACTGGGGGGAGATCCTTAGCCCATAGAGCTCTGACTCAAGGATATTGGTAGCCCAATATGCAGAGAGAAGCTCAAGACTACGCAAGAAAATGTGACCAATGCCAAAGATTTGCTCCCAATATTCATCAGCATGGTGGAGTCCTTAATCCTTTGTCTAGTCCTTGGTCATTCGCTCAATGGGGACTGGATATAGTTGGGCCTTTTCCGAGGGCTGTGGGAAACAAAAGGTGGCTACTCGTGGGAACTAATTACTTCAACAAGTGGGTTGAAGCTGAGCCCCTATCAAATATTAGGGATGTGGACTCCAAGAAATTTATCTGGAAGAACATTATCACTAGATTTAGGGTACTTCACATGCTTATTTCAGATAATGGCATGCAATTTGATAGTAAAGCTTTCAGAAAATATTGTAATGATTTGGGTATCACAAATAGATACTCCACTCCCGCTTATCCTCAGGGAAATGGGCAGGCCGAGGCCGTTAACAAAGTTATAATCAGTGGACTTAAGAAGAGGCTGGATGACGCAAAGGGTAAATGGGTAGAGGAATTGCCACACGTTTTGTGGACATATCGGACTACGCCACAAAGATCCATGGGAGAAACACCTTTCTCCATGACCTACGGGGCCGAGGTAGTAATACCTTTGGAATCTGGGTTTCCCACATTAAGGACGAATTCTTTCAGCCTGGGAAATAACGATGGCATCCTGGAAAGAAGCCTGGATCTGGTTAAGGAATGGTGAGAGGCCGCTATGGTCCAAATGGTTTATTATCAGCAGAAGCTCAAACGAGGATATGATGCTCACGTGAAGCTGAGGCCACTAGCGCCTAGGGATTTGGTGTTGAGGAAAGTCATGGGTACTGCCAAAAATACAACGTGGGGAAAGCTAGCACCAAATTAGGAAGGACCTTATCGGATCATTTCTGTAGCGGGCATAGGGTCATATCGCTTAGCTGATCTAGATGAAAAAATTGTACAACGCCCTTGGAATGTAAACAACCTACGAAGGTATTATTATTAATAAAAAGCATTTTTGTTGTTCGTTGTTTAAATTATCATTATACAGTTCGATTTACTTATTGCTACTCATAGATGTCAAACAGAAACTTGGTCATATATGGTCCTCGGACCACATACCTTGTGGAAATTGATGTCCTATTGACTGTTAAACAGAACCTTAGTTATGTCGGGTCCTCAGACCTTCTACTTTGGGGAAATTAACATTTCAAGTCACTATTTCTAGATGTCAAACAGAAACTTGGTCATGTATGGTCCTCGGACCACATACCTTGTGGAAATTGATGTCCTATTGACTGTTAAACAAAACCTTAGTTATGTCGGGTCCTCAGACCTTCTACTTTGGGGAAATTAACATTTCAAGTCACTATATCTAGATGTCAAACAGAAACTTGGTCATGTATGGTCCTCGGACCACATACCTTGTGGAAATTGATGTCCAATTGACTGTTAAACAGAACCTTAGTTATGTCGGGTCCTCGGACCCTCTACTTCTGTAAAATTAGCAGAAACCATAAGACACGAGTGTTGATGCATTGAGGAGCCACGGTAAGTTTGATGGATTGCTTTATGCCCCAACTAAATGCTAAAGTTCAGTTTTAGATTGTGTATTGTTGTATTACATGTATTATGGTTTTGAGGCATGATTTACATATATGCACCAAGTGTATGTACTTTTATTTGAAGCTACTGCTAATCGAAATGTTGTAATGACATTAGTATTGTTGTAATAAAGGTTGAAAGCTAGTCGAAAATTGAATCTTCAAAATTTCTCATTAATTTTTGTCAATGAATACATCGAAGATAAAATTTTGAAATAAAAATTAAAAAAAAAAAAAAAGAAACTGGGCCTTAAGGAAAGTCCTAATACAAAACAAAACAAAACTGAAACTAATACAAAAAAAAACTTATCACAAAAAGGAAAAAGGGAGTCCCAAGTGGCCTGAGCCTTAAGCCTTGGAAGAAGGGTCCTGCTCGGAAGTGTTGGCAGCCTCTTTCGATTTGCTGTCCTCTTCTGTTTGTTTCAGCTCTGCTTCGAATGAGGACTGGACTTGTTTCCCTTTGGCTCTTGCCACTGGTGGAGGGACATTGGGCTCGGCATTCTGACTTGTAGGCTTCTCGGCTCTGTTGCCTTGTTCCTTCTCTTTGTCAGAACCAGCAGGTTCTTTAGGAGATGGAATGGGCAGTGGAATCATGGATGGATGCGTTGAAGGCGCCGTCTCGGGGGTAGGTGCGACAGGAGGAAGCTCTTCAAGCACCTGGATGTCCTAGGGAAGCCAAATGTTTTCAGGCTTCCTCAACTCGGAAGTTGTGGGAATCCCTGCCACATTTAGAGCTTCCGCCCACACTTGTTGGCAGTACTCCCGGCACAGCTCGGCGAACTCCTCTGTCAATTGGTTTTCTGTCGCCTCCACCCCTTCTTTGTAAGCAGCCTTCTTCGCAGCCTCCATGCTGTCCTTGAAGGTACGAGCCTCTTCCCTCATCCTAGCAAGCTCCTTCTTCAGGTCGGAGTTTTCTTGCTGGGCTTTGGACAAGTCCTCGTCCTTCTGACGCAGAAGCTTGCGTTGCCCCTCCACCTGGGTCCTCATCGTCTTCAGGCTGGCCTCGGTACCATCCCTCTCCCTCTTCTGCTCTGCCAACAGCGTGGTTAAGTTCTCGTTCTGCACAAAAGCTTGGCCTAGGGACTTCTCGGTCTCCTGCCTGACCTCAAGTTCAGCTGCAGCTTTCTTCCGAGAGTCTTCCACCCACTTCTCGGCAGCAAAGACTTCTTGAATGGCCTGCGTTAAAATATTAAAATAAATGCATTATTGTTAAAGCAAATTCAAAGTACATGAGAACAATTTGCTCGTTAAAGTGTAGTGAAAGCAGTAAGATGGGGGTAAACACGAGACACTCACCAAAGCTAAGTCCCTTTTGAGTGAGAGAAAAAGATGTGGTTGGTTCATCTTGTCCAGGACATCCATGTCCAGGACATCCATGTCCTTCGGCAGAAGAAGAGGCCGTTCCAAAGCCTCAGCCAAGTGGTGGGTGTGATCTTACTGGAACGCCCTAATACTGGATTAGCAAGAGATTGGTGCCCCATCTAGCTTCAGCTCGGGAGACCAGTTGGCCAATGTACGGCATACCTCGGCCAGGTCACGATTCTCCCCACTTTCCACTAAAAAGGCACATCCCTTACCTTTGCCAGTTTTCTGTTGTTGTTGTTGTTGTTTTAGTTTCTTCTGCCTCTCCGCATCTGCCTTCTCGGCCTCATTTTTCCTCTTCTTCTTAGGCTCCGGAATGGGAAGCTTAGGATCGAAGGAAGGAGGGAGTGGTGGCAAGGATGGAGGGATCTGTGACCCACCTACGTCCTTGTTAGAGGCTTTCAAGCCCCTCTTCGACATCAGCTTCCTAAGAGTTGACATATCGTCTTCTTCAGAGCTAGAGTCGGGCTGTGCAATTATCAGACCTTTTATGCCCGAAGTTTCTGTGGGCACGTGCTCTTCGTCCGAGAGGATGACGAGTTGATCCTCTCGAGGTCTCTCAGCTTCTTCGAGGTGAAACTGGTCAATCTCCTCGTCCAACGATTGTTGCGAAGACGCAGGTTCTTCTCGGACGGCTATTGTCTGGGAATGTGCCAAGAGAGGAATTGCTACGATGGGGTGAGAGTATAGAATGATGGAAGGGTCGTCTGGGAGTTTATGGTCAGAAAGGAAGCCTCGTCGAGAAACGTCTATCCTTCTGCGTCGTTTGTCTCCCGCAGTGATCGCGTTGTCAATCTCCTGGAAGTCGTCTGACAAAGGATCGTATCCTAATATCAGGTGGGCTGCTCTCACTTGTAGGTCTTCGCTAACGAAGACTTCGGAGCGAAGAACGCGATTGAGGTCTGTGACGTTACAAAGGCTTAAACACGGACGTACGTGTTGTTTATCTGTGATAAAACATCCGTGGAGACGAGCATGGTTAGATTAGCGATAAATATCAAAGGAAAGTGCAATAATATGCAATGTAATAAAGAACGGTAAAGATAATGGGATTAAGTCATGGGTTAGGGAATCTAACTCCTATGGAGTCACACCTAAGTCTCCCCATTCGACTCGGCAGTGAGGACCATCAGAACAGTTTCCCGAGGCGATGAGATAGTCGTCTTTCATGCCTTTGTTGGACTTGGGAAGACAAAAATATGAGTCTAAAAATGCTAGACCTGGATTTAAGGTAGTATCCTACACTTTTAAGTTTATGGCACTCGTACATGTAAACAACGTCATGCCATGTGAGGTTCAGACCCATTTGCTCGTTTAAAGCATCGACACAACCTAAGACTCTAAATACATTTAGCGTGCACTGATCTGGGCATAACCTATGGTTGCGTAGGTATTCGTTGGTTATGTTTTTCATGGGGAGGGTCATCTTACCTTCTAGGAAGGCGATGATGGGGATGATAACTTCTCCCTCTCTCCTAGCGTTACCTATGGCTTCTACTAGGCAGTATCTTAAGCCTACGTCTTGGGAAATCCGATATTTGGCCCGAAAACCCTCCATACCGGTGTCGGTATCTACTAAACACTTAAATCTACCCGTTTGGTGGGAGTGAGAACGAAAATTTAGAGAAGGGAAGGGGTCTAGATGGTGGCCAAGGACTGAAGCCGAGAAGAAATGAGTAAAGGAAGTTGAAAACTTACGGGAAATAATTAGGCGATTCTTCACGAGCTTCTTGAGAGGAAAGATAATGATTAACTCTTAGATGTGATTGATTTATGAAAGAATGGATGGAGATACGAATTTCTAGGCGTTTTGACGTGTGGGAGGCGGCCTCGAATCAAAATTATCCCACCCAATTTTTTTAAGACAAACCTAGGCCGTTGGATGCGTATCTCACCATTAAACGTGGAGGACAAGACGTAACTTGCGGTCATAAATGCGAGCGTTTCGGGTTTCGAAGCGTCAGAGGCAGTTTTGAAGGAATGAAAGGACCCTTACACATGTGCCGGTTTGCAAAGTGTGTGGAAGGTGCATTGTTGGCTCAAAACTCCATTTCTCTCCTCGGACGGGAGGGAAAAATGAAGTTTTGAGGGACTATTGTGGGGTGTAAAAATGCTTGAAGGCACGTTTGGGCCTTGGGCCTGGTTAGTTGGTATAAGTCTATTCAATTAGAGTCTTCTGGGCCCACAGGTTAGTCCGCACTACAATGGTCCGAGAAGTAGTCCGAGGTGGAGTATCTCCTCGAACAAGCCCAATAAAGGCCATGGGACTTGCTAAAGGGATTAGAGACTGAATTCTGGAAGGTCTGTTGGGTAAAGGCGTGATCCAAGCACCCGTTAGAAGCACGAACGTGGGAGAAGTATCTGAAGAAAAAGCTGCTACCACCGCATTAAAGGCCCTGCATCTACCTCCCTAGCCGCATTAATGGGGAAATGACCTCTGAACAGTAGTATTCAGCCTTCCAGCTATTATTTGAAGACTTTAAGAAGGTGGTGGATGTGACAAGTATCTAGGAGGAAGATCTGTGTTACACGTGGATGAAATAGGGAAGAAGAAGAAGGATATAAGAAGATGAGAGAGGAAAGAAGAGGGGGATCTCTTTTTTGAAAACTAAAAATTGTAATCTTTTGTTTAGAGAAAGAAAGGCTATACAAAGTGTCATCGGCTTACGTCCGAGGAGGGTTTTTTGTCACATTCATCTATTACTTGCATAGCCTGCGGCATTCTAGCCTGCGGCATTCTAGCCTGTTTATCAACTTTCCAATATCCCTAACCTAGGTTTCAAACCCATACTCTACAAATTTCATTGTATAAGGCTCTTTGGGCCTGAGCCCATCACTCGTTTTGGATCCGGGTACAAATTGTGCACTTACATATATACATACACACTAACTTTAAAATGTTATGAAATACAAGACTTTCATTGCTTTAGGAAGAAAGAAAAATATTATAAATAGTTAGACTCCTAATACAATTGGACAACATGGTTAATATGAAAAAGAAATTAAATATAAATGGTTAAAATAAACTTTTTGAAACATAAATGCTAAAATTAAACATAACCCAAAACTTTTTAAGGGCCAAAATTGTGGTTTAGCTTTTCAAAAAAAAAAAAAAAAAGACCTGAAAATAAAATATTATATTCAAGTTTTTCATGTGACGATTGTATGATAAGGATTTCAACATCAAACAAAATCAATAATTTTCATAATATTTACCTGAAATAGAAAAAACTAATATATATATACACACACACACACAATATATATATATATATATATATTAATAGTCAAAATTTAGAGAAAATTCAATCAAAATTAAATAACATTTGACCCGTTGGGTTAGTATTCAACTCATGGAACCCATTTGACCCGTTTAATTAAACATATTACCAATATACCATTCAAACCCTAGGTATATAAAATTATTAGTTGTTATGATTTATTTTCTTTGACATATTGTGATTGATTATTTGTGATATTAAAATATGTTTTAATTTTAAATAATTATTTGTGATATAGTTACTCATTAATTCTAAATTTTATATTAAAAATATTTATTTATTTTCATAATTTTTTTATTTTGATAAACAGATCGACACGACTGACATGTTTAATAAATGGGTTGTGTTAAGATTGAGGAATCCTAACCTATTTAATAAACATGTCGAATTAGTATTTACTCGTATAGTTAGATACTCGTGAGTTAACACGACACGAACCCAACACGAAAATACAAATTGTCATTACTAGTGTTATGTCACCGACCATACATGATACAGCACCATTTTTTTTTATTGCAAAACAATAATTTCCATTATTCATCATTATAGAAATATCCATATAACGTGGTTCATGCTTTCTATTTGAAAGCCACAATAATGGCACAGGGCGGGACTCTATTGAGTGGTTGTAAGAACATCAAACCCGTAAAACCCTTTAAAACAATTCATATTAAACTTAATAGGAATTAACAATTATCAAATTGTAATCAATTGGTGGAGTTTTTAGATGCCACATTTTCTTTACTCTTTTTTTATTGCAAAATTTTAAGTTGCCAGTGTCTGACCCCCAAAGGCAAAAAAAACAAAAGTTTTATTAGTCACTTTCCCTTCAAACCGTAGATTTATTCAAAAAACGTGGTCTCTGTCGTGGGATGTAAAGCGCTGACTAGTGTTTAGACGGAAATATCAAAGCTGACAGTACAGCAAACAAAATAATAAAGCAAAAAGAAGGAAAAATAAAATAAAAGCTCTGAATATCTGAGTCTTGACCTGGGCAAAGGTGTGGTTGAGAATTAAGATTTGTTAACAGATTGAGGAGGTAAAGCAATCCTACTATCCTAGCCCGTGACACGTTCCCACCAATCAGTCATTTTGGCTTCTTAAACTATCTCAAACGGTACTTCTCGGGAATCGCCCATTGGATCTCATACCTAGGTACGGCCCTAGCTGCTCCCACATGTCTTCTGAACTTTTTATTATTCCATTTTGGACATAACTTTAACATGTAGTCAAAAGTATCAAACTCATCTCCACTACACATCTTTGATTTCATTCTCTCAACCGTTAAATTAAATCTACTCCATAACTAATTTGCATCGGATGCTAGATTTGAAGCTCAAATCCTTCGATTCTTTTCACTTTGACGGTCACAGTTACTTTCGTGCAAACCCACAATTTTCTTCTTTTAACTACTAAATAATTGGTCATGTTCGAATTGTAACAAATATTAGGATACAAAAATTGCACTACCAAAATTTCTCCATCAACTAAGTTAGAATAGGGATTTAATCATTTATACCGTAAATTTTTTTTTTTAATAAAATTTGACTATAAACTTAATTGTAATCAATAACTATAATTTCTAATAAAAAAATTAATATTGTTACATATTTCAATAATTTAACTTAATTAATATTGTTACATATTTCAATAATTTAACTTAATTGTAATCAATAGCTACAATTTCTAATTAAAAAAATTAATATTGTTACATATTTCAATAATTTAACTGTTGAATTACATATTTTTTATATTATTGACATGGATATCAAACTTTGTGTCAATTAAATGTTTTTAAATCGATTCAAAATTTAAATTTTTATGCATAATTTTATATTATAAAAATTTAAAATTTAAACATTTTATTAATGAAATAGTTATTAATTTTTTATTTTAAATTTTTTTTCTAAATATGAAGAATACAAATATATATATATAGATATAACTTAATGATTGATTCGTTAAAACTTATATCTAACAAAAAGATTAATTTAACTGGTAAAATTTCTTATAATTGAATAAGAAATTTAGGATTCAATTATAGCATACATCAAATATTGATTGGTGTCTTAATTTGATAGTAAGAATGGTGGAAACTTTATAAATAAAATTATAGAATTGTAGGCTTTTTTAAAGATAGTATTTTTTTAAATTTTCAAATATGAAGAATACAAGGGAAAAAATATAATATAACGGTGAATTTGTTAAAATTTATATTTAACAAAAAGACTAATTTAACTTATAAAATTTTTTATAATGAAATAATAAAATATAAAATTTAATTATAACTCACCTCAAATATTGATTAATATTTTAATTAATATTTTAATTTGATAATAAGAAGTAAAATTATATTTTATAAATAAATAAATATATCATAAAATTGTAGGTTTTTTTTTAAGATAGTAAAAAGAGTCTAGAAACGGATATTGTTGATTTATTATGCAACGTACGGTCCACACCCACCATGCTCCTCGTGAAAACCAAGATATCAATAACATGTCCTAACCATCCCCTGCATCATGTGATTGCTTTTGACATCCACCACTACACACGTGGCCCCACTTTGGAAAACGTATAATCCTTTCGAGATCTCAATTTTTTTTTTAATAAAATAAAGAAAAAGAAAAATCAGCTTCGGCGCCTAAAGAGAAGAAAAAATAGTAGTAGTAGTAATCTAGAAAGATTGACACGTGGAAACGTGCAAGGAAGGTCAAGTTGACAAATTCGGCATTTAATTTTTGGACCTGGCAACGTTAAGAGCTGACACGACAACCAAATCAGACCGTGGAAACAGCGGCTTGGCTACGTTAGACTGAGTGGGACATGTCAAGTGGGAGGTGTGTAATCAATGCAATGTTTTGATCGTTGCTTCTGGATCCTGCTCGACCCAGCTGAGCTAAGGCCTCTCTCTCTCTCTCTTTCTCTCTTTCTCTCTCCATTCGGCTCTGGGACCAGGAAAGGTACACTATATTGGTGGGTCCACTAGTGTGAAAGAAATGTGAGGGGATCTGGAATAGGTATCGTATCCTATGCCGACCCACATAAAAAATAAATAAATGTGAATGAAAAGAAAAGGTATCGTATTTCATCAAAAAAAAAAAAAGGTATCGTATTGAAGGGGTTTCCGACAATATTGAAAGAGTACGGTGGTACAAACGAGGGGACTTTGGATCAGGATGTCGCCCATTCCGGCATAAAATATTAAACCATCTGATTAATGTGTGTTCTAAGAATACACGTTAACTTATCTATTTTTTTAAAAAAAAATTTGGAAGTTAAAAATGTTGTCAAAATTTTTTCAATTTCAAAAAAAATTTTTCAAAAATAATAAATTATTGTGTACCCTTCAAATACATATCAACAAAATTCAATATAAAATACTTTTTAATTTTTACTGTTTGAACAACAAAGTGGGTGGTATTAAATATAAAAAAAAAAGTGGGTGATTGAGAGAAAAGTGTCAAGTAGCCTATTTCTCAACTCAAAAAGAAAAAAAAGCATCAAGTGGTTTGAATCTCTTGATGGCTGTTTGCTTGGTGAGTTTAAACAAAAATTTTCAGTGTTTAAATAATATTACATGTATTTTATACATTTTTTTCCTTACACATATTTTTAAAAAATACAAACAACGTTATTAGAACAACATCACCAAACGGGCCCTTGATTGTTAGGTGCTCTGCATACTTGCAAGGAGAATAATGGAATAAAGATGTTGTACAGTGTGAGTTGGGTAATAAAGTGCATCGGCGACCAAATGGAATTTATAGATTTTAGGCAAAAATGCAAAATTAACTCTCTAACTTTCAGTCTTTTTCATTTCAATCCTTTAACTTTTAGTTTTGTCATTTCAGTCCTATAACTTTTAATTGTTGTCAATTTGATACTCTATTAATCCACAGTTATGTCCTGCCGTTAATTGAGCCAAAACGACGTTGTTTTGACTTTTTTTTTAAAAATTGAATTAAAAGAAAATTTTTTAAAAAAATTGATATTAAAAAAAAAGAAAAAAATAAAACATTTACTCGGTCAAAACTAAGGAATCATCTCACACATAAATCCCTAACTTAGAGAAATTGGGGAAACAATTACATTAGGACTCACTTTTTTCATTTCTCTCATTCCCAAACAAAACTCTTTCTTCTTCTTCTTCTTCTTTACTGTTTCAAAACACTTAATAATTATATAATCGATCTGAACACCACTGAGGAGGACAAAACGCCGTCGTCGGCTAGTCTTCAACATCTTCATCGTCGTTCTCTGTAGCCTGGTTGAATACCAGTGGTGGGTCGAGTTCGAATTTGGTGGTGGGTGCATCAGCATAAGCTTTGGCTTCGTATTCGATGTGTTTGGAGCTATGGCCCACTGATATCTCTACCGAAGAAAGGTAGTGAATTTGAGAAAATGGATAGGAATTTGAGAAAAACACAAAACCTGAATCGGCGATGAAATGAAATGGAAAAATAATCGAGGTGATTATTACGTCAGCAATAAAAACCCTAGTGTTCTTTTGGGGACGAACGCAATCGACAGCGGAGAACGAAGTTTGTGTTTTGCTTTTGGTATTGAATTCTTGCAGAAAAAAGCAAAAAGCTTGTGGGTTTTTTTTTTTGGATAATTTTTTTTTTTTGGGTTTGGGAGGAATTGAAATTGGAGAGAGATGGAGAGATTTTTGGGTTTTTTTTCTCTGGTCAGAATTCGATCTGAGCGCTGTCGATCGTGCTGTCAAGGAAAGAGAGAGAGAGAGAGAGAAATATAATACAAGAAATTTTTTTAATATCACTTTTTTTAATTTTCTTTTAATTCCGAAATTTATTTAAAAAAAAAAAACGACATCGTTTGGGCTTAATTAACGGCAAGACATAACTGGGGTTTAACGAAGTACCAAATTAACAACAATTGAAAGTTAAAGGACTGAAATAACAAATCTGAAAGTTAGAGGACTGAAATGAAAAAGACTGAAGATTAGAGGGTCTGTTTTGCATTTTTGCCTAGATTTTAAAATCTAAATAAATAAAAATTTATAGGAGGAATAGCCTAATAAGATTAAAAAAACAACGTGAACCAAACCCCATAATCACAGACTCGTTCAATCCGAGTCCATTTGAACTAGAAGTTGATCAATCCAAGCAGTGGATTAATTAAAGATGCAAAAGGTCCAGGCTCAATAATATCATGTTCAATGGCAATGAGATTTTCATCGATCTAATGAGATCTCCATCAAATCTGGTGAAATCTTTGCCCCATATACCATTATCATGTTAGGATTAGTGTCTTAAAATCCTATTGTATGCTATGTATGACATTATGTTATATCTAATAAAATTGTTTTATTATTATCTAAAATAATGGTAACATAAATATTTGGACATTATCATATAGACCTTGAAATGCATAGTAAGTGATATAAATCACAAGTTCTTTGTAAACTCAAAATTTTAGTTCGTAGTCGGTGATGAAACTTGACATTTCATCTGCAAAGACTATAACATGTCGATTAAAACAATTTGTCTTGATCATGGAAGTAAAGACTTCTAGTTAATATGTTAATATGTTTTAAGTGTATAAGACATATTGAACTGGACTGCTGTGAGATTTATTATTCTATTAATAACTGTCAAATGAATAATAAATCTCACGACTTTCATTTATATAAACTCTCGATCCTAAGGGAATAGTGAACCTGATCATAAAATATAGGTTACTTTAATATATTAAGAGTGAAATCTAAAGAAATGGTCAAAACCTCAGTATGTTGGGCAACCACACGTAATGTTGAAGAGACACATATTTTCAAGATGGAATTCATAGTCTCTTTATAGAGATATAAAATATTCATTTGAGATAAATTTAACGGGTTTGGTAATTCAGAGTGTTAGGTCTAACCACTTTAATAAAGAGTTACTAAAATTTATATTTTATAAAATTAGATTTCATAAAATATATATGAATAACTTAAAGGATTAAACCAAATAGTCAAGCATCAAGAGGTAGTAATTTTCAAAGTGACAGTTACACATTATGACTTTGTATTACTACGAATATTTTCATAAAAGGGTTAAATGTTTAGATAATAAAGTCTTGAGATATAATTTATTAATAAGACCTAGAATGTAATTATATTTATATAGTGGTATTAAATATAATTAATGGTAACTTTGGGTTAGTCAAGAGTTGACAGATAAGTCCAAAGCCCATTGAAGTTAGAGCTTTATTTGTCCATTTTGGTCCCACTCCAAGCAACATACTAAAACCCAATTAGGCTAGCCCAAAAGGCTAACTCAATTAAATAATCAGTTATTTATTTAATAAGAGTTATTAAATAAAATAACTACCAAGTGCAGAAATTTATACGTATGATTAAAAGAGAAACATTAAGTTTTTCTCAAGATACTTGGTTATTCTCTTGAACAAGTACGTTAAAAACTGATTGAGAGACCACACATCTTAGGCACATTATGGAGTTGGAGTGAAGATTGAAAGTCTTCCCAAGTTTTGAATTTTGCTGCATCAAGATACGCCTTCTTGTTCTTTGTTTCTAAAATTTAGATGTTGCATGTTATCTTATATGAATGAAGTAGATCTGTTTCTTTCCGCTGTGTGTTTTTGTATGAGATACAAAACTGCATTTTCCATGAGATACAAAACTGTATTTTCCATGTGTTTTCCCAACATATCAATGAGGTAAAAACAAGTTTAACCAAATCGACTAGCTAATTAAATGGCTTGTCTCCACACTGGGTGTGGCTTAATGGTAGGAGTTTTTGTCTCAGCACTTAAAGAAGACCGGTTCAAGTGATAGCTCCAACAAAACCCATGTGGTACACATGATATTACTCATTACTGTCTCATGGCATGGGGTGGATAGGCCCATACTGTAGTTTTCCTTTTTTTTTTATTCAGCCCAAAAAAAAAATTTTGAATGGCTTATTCAAGAACACTGCATACTCCACCAATTGACAGCAAGTGTGGATTTCTAAGAGCATTCCCATCAAGTGTGCCAAATGTCACATATTTGACATTTAGACACAACAAATATCAAAAAAACTCCCTCATCAGGTATTTCAAATTCTAAAAATTTTGGCATGAGTGAATAGTACATTCTCAATTTTGTGACGGTATTGTTCACAAATTGCAATTTTTTTTATTATACTCTCTCTCCTTTCTGACCTTAATTTCTCTCTCTTCCCCATTGCTTTTCTTTATCATAACCTCTCCTCTCTTCCTTTCTAACCCAGCCGCCTCTCCTCCCTTCATTACTCACTCTCACTCTAGCCTCTCTTCCTCTCTCTAGAATACGCTACTAATCCTGCCACCAAACCACTGACCTCTCCTCCACCTTGTTGCCACCTCATCGGGTTGTAGATCACACAAACAAAACCTAGAAATCACCGTCTTCTCCTCCCCATGTGTTGCCACTTGATTAGCCTTATCCTCACCCTCTGTCGTCACCAACAGCGGTGGGCCGTGGTTGTTGCTTGCTAGGTGGCTACTGTTTTGTATTGGGATGAATTTTAAGAAAATATTATTTTAATGTGTTATATATATATTATTTTAATGAATAGAATTGGAATGATGTAAGGTATATTGTAAAATGATGTGTTAAAATAATAAAGTGGTCTTTTTGATGTGTTAAAATGACATATTTTTAGAATATCTGATGGGCTCTAAGACTTAATACAATCCGATCATGTGCTATTATGGAGAGGATATGATTGAACTCAACTTGTGTGCGCTCCTAAGCATACCTGTTATAAAGAACTAAGCATTACTAAATCATCAAGGGAAAAAATAACTTAAACATTACTACTAAAACACTGTAAAAAAAATTAACTAAAATTTAGAGTAAATTAATTACATCGTAACATTGTAACTTAAATTTATTTGTTTTGACTTTAAAAAAATGACATAAAAATTAAGTTGAATAAGTTTTTTAACTTTCAACAATATTCCAGGTACAACAAAAAAAAAAAAAAGGTTAAGTAAACCAAAAATATAAGTAATGAATCACCAAGGATAGAGATGTATTATTTGTTTTAAGATGTTAACTGCAAGCATTGATGTCTTTGTCCATTAACTTGTTTCCTACTATAAAAAGGAAAATATATTTAGCAAAAAATAAAATTTTATTTAATATATTACTTTTAGATTATACACTCATTTTATTTACCTTACAGACTAATCAAAGCCTCTAAAAAAAAGACAAAAAAAGAGGGAAATATGTGACATAATGCAGTTCCCTCAATAAATTTAATAGTAACAACAATAATGGGAAATTCAAATCCCAAAAATCTTCATAAAAAATATAAAAAAAAACATAAAAAATGCTCGTTAAACTAAAAAATTCTTGATCACATGATGTAGGGATAGAAGGACTAGGAATGTATATTGGGCCGTGAGTCTTGTCCGAGAACATTTGCTAATCCGAGAACAAGTAGGCTTTAGTGAAGAAGTACAAATCAGTGAATTATAGAAGGTTTTGACCATGAGGGTTTGGGAAGGTAGTCTGAGTAGAAATGCCTCATTGGTTTGGCAAAGCAGATGTCAAAAGGTTTGATCTGCTGTCAAGGCAATACTCTGGACAATTCCATTAGTATGGATAAACATCAGGAGAGAATAAGATAAATGGAAGCTAAGAAATATTTAAGAGAAAGCTGCTACCTCCGCATTAAAGGTTCTGCAGCTAACTCTCTGGCCGCATTAATGTGGAAGTGATACCTGAATAGAGATATTCAGCCTTACAGCTACTTCCAAAAACTTTAGGAATGTACTAATAGGACAAGAATCAAAGCAAGCAACTTCACTTACATGTGGAATGTGGAGATGAAGCAAAAGAAGGGAATATAAGAAAGAAAAACACCATTATACGAGGGCATCTGAAAATTTGTAGGAAAAAAAAAATAATTGTAACACTGAGAACAGTAATTGTACTCAAGTCTAAAAAAAATATATTCAATAACTATTCTTCTCGAACTTTGCTGAAGAAGGATTTCTTTGCAAAAAACTTGTTTTTCTTTGTTTTCTTACCATTTTTAATCTATTGTGAGCGTTATTTTATTCATTGAAGTCTAGTTTTTAGTTTATTCTCTTTAAATTCTTTGTATTGGACTTTTTGAATTTTAATCCTTTTATCTTTTAGGCTTATGATCCAGACCCTGCCCTTGCACATGATATTCTTTTAAATATTATATATTAACGTATTAACTTTTAAAATACTATGCTGTCGTGTGCATATAAGAGAACCGCATAATTGATATACCTTTTTGCACTTTTCATAAATTATACACGCATAGGAGATACTCTAGTCCCATCCAATCTTCACGCATACGAAAGAATAGCCAACCTAAAAATTCTTACCTGCCGGTGTCTTTTGGTATATTCTGTTGATCCACAATTCCCATAGAATAAATGTGGAGAAATGACATCAGATAAGATAGGGATGTAAGAAAAAATTTGCTTAGATTTTAATTTGCTTTCTTATTAGAGGTAACAGTTCCTCTATGCCCCCATCAAAAAAAAAAACAGTTCCACTATGCACTATTTTTTTCCCTTGGTACGGATCAGGTAAGCACAATTGATTTTTGTCTTTCTTCATTTCCTCCCCGTTTCATCTTCCAGCCAAAATATCCAAAATATAGGTAACTTGTCCATTTGTTCAGAGCTAGAGCCTTCGCGCTGTACCTTCAATTTCAGGAAGATAAAACAGTCGAGTACGACAACACCGACCAATACAAAACCTTATGGGAATTGTGAAAATGAACGAGTAAAGTTGAATAGAATTAATCTAAAATTAACTTATTTTTAGTTACTTTTATTCTATTTTTTCTCCTTTTTCCCTCCATCTAAACTAGCCCTTAGTCTTTAATATCATGGAATCAATTATGAATCTCTAATGTTGGCCACATGTAATTTTTTTTCATTATATTTCATCTAAAATCAATATTTTATATATTTTATGTTATTTCTTTGATTAACAAGGTATTTTTAATTATTCCTACTAATGTTATATTTAGTTTTTCCCTATCTACTTTTGTTTTCTTAACTTCAATCAACTCACTTTTTTTATTATTGGTACATTAATTGCTATCACTGAACATGACCAAACCATTTCAACCGAATTTTCCACATCTTTTCATCAATAGAGATTTGGGCTACATCGATCTTTAAGAGGATTTTGCCATTTTTGATAATATCTTTTTTTGTATTTTCACTTAAAAATCTTAACATTATTATTTCAACTCCACTCGTTTTATAAATGTGTTGTTTTTTAATAGCCTAACATTTGGTATTGTAAGGACCCTCCACTTGTGAACAGTTAAGGAAAGCCCAGCAAGCCCAACACAATATATTTGTTAAAGAGTAGATCTTACAAGAAAGAACGTTTCATCAAATCAAATATGGGCCTCAATTGAAGGAGATTAAATCAATAAGAAAAATACAATATGGTAATGACACTCCTTAGTCAAGTCCAAGGATAAGTGGTTCTTGTATATACTCAAGTTTTTTTCTAAGTACAAGGTATTCTCTCTCAGTTTTGTTTGTTTTTCCAGTGATTACTTGCCTTGTTTCTCATGGGGGCCTTTTCTTTATATAGTCCTACTCTTTTTCAATCCCAACCTTCCACCTGTAGATTGTATAAGTAATCTCTTGGATGCTTGTTCCATCAGAGACATCCTGGAAACTTTGTGTGTAACTGTAAGGCTAGATATTACTATTCAGGTGTCATTTTCACATAAATGTTGCCAGCTGGTTAGGTGCAGAATATTTAATGTGATGATAGCAGTCTTCTTCTTAGATATTTTTTAGTTCATTATTGACTATTTTCTCCAAAGCTCATCCTCAAAAGTATGGTTACCTCTTGCACAATATTCTCTAGGTGGCCGAGTTTCGACCCTCTACAACGCCTCTCGAGGAAGTTTGGCTTCTCAAGAGATACCACTTGTTCGTAGTTATTTGTCATTGTCCTTGGCCCATTAACCCACATGCTTATCTTACTATTTGATGGGCTCCTTGGCATCCTTGGGCACGGCCCACGCCCCAATACTCCTACTTGGTTCTTTTATCCCCACGAGTACCATAGAGCTTAACTAGTTGTATATCAATCTTATAACATTTGTCTTTTTTAATTAATTGGTTTTTTTTATTATCATACAAAACTCATGCACTTTTCCTCTTCATCCACCACGCTCTTATCCTATGATTCATATATTTTTCAATCTCTCTATCTTTATAAATTATTAATAAAATATATCAAAAGTTATCACATTTTAATCATTCTTGACCATCAAATCTTATCGCCTCTTCGTGTGTTTACAAGTATTTTTCTTTATGCTTCATAGTTGTTATGTATTTGATTTTTTATTTTAAATTTTAATTACTAATTTTTTTATAAAAAAAAAGTATGACACGATGTGGCTATAGCAAAAAGGGAAACATTCAGTTTAAAACAAAGGATTTATAGTTTTTTGTTTTTGAAAAAAAAAATGTAGATAAAGGGGTTTTATAAGATTCTTGATTTTCTCATTTAGTTCTATCATTAATAGTAAAAAGGTGAAAATTATTATGTTTATAACAACTGAAATTTTATATTAATTTAGTAAAGAGATTACATTATGTAAAGATATGTAACACTCATATTTTACTCTTTTAATCCTAATATATCATATCATCTTATTACATATTTAAAAATAAGCATAACCATACCCAATCAATTCAAATACCCATATATAAATCTAACCAAATTAGAAATTTATTGAGATGTTACCAGTTGTGGTAGAATGTATTGAATTTTAAGTAAAATGTTGATGTAGCAATCTTTTATTAGATGGTGTAAAATATGGAGACATCCTTACCAAATTCGGACTTATTTGTTGAACTTTTTTTTTTTTTTTTTTTTGTTGAGAAGGAAGCCTGAAATTTTATTGTCTTAATGAAAGTTTGGCTAAATCACCTTGGTACAAGGAAATTAAAGGTGGTGGAACATCCTCTATCCACACTACATAGTCATCGACATTAATAGCATGCCGGGCTAAACTATGGGCAAGTTTATTACCTTCTCTCTTAGTATGAGAGTAAAGTAATTTAGTATAGGTGCCTGACTGGCTAAGAGCATCAAGGATGAGGGGCCTCACTGATGCTAAGTTACGCCCTTCATTCTTTAAGGCTTGCATGACAGCTTGACAATCACCCTCCAACACAGCTTCACTTATTCCAACCTCTTGTCCAAACACCAAGGCACGGTGTGCTGCTATTGCCTCTATCTCCATAGCATCATAGGCTTGTGGCAGAACTTGTGATAATGACGCTATCATCTGCCCTCTGCAGTCCCAAATAGCCACACCCACTCCACTCTTATTCTCTGACTAAAACACAGCTCCATCGAAATTCAGTTTGAAGATGCCCCTTGGTGGTGGTTTCCATGTTGCCTTGGGTTGTGGACGAGCAAACGTTGGTTGTGAAAGAATGGAAATAAACTCATTTAGTTTTTCCAATGCCACTTGTGCTATCTGATTTGTTCTATAGCTTGGCGAATTGTGTCGAATCTGATTGCGTTGGTGCCATATTGTCCAAGCAGTCATCGCAAAGATTTCAGGCTGACCATGGTTGTCAAGGATCCATGAGAGTAATTCATGGAAATCTGCAAAACTAGTCCTGTTTCGCTGACCCTAAGCTGTCAACCTTGGCCAAACTTGATCCAATTCTGTACACGACCATAATGCACGTAGATCCGTTTCTTCCTCAACCGAGCACCGATCACACAGCGTGGGAATGGGGATGGAGCGTCGTCTCTAATTAACTTTGGTTGGAATGGAATCTTTACAAGCCCTCCATACAAAATTCTTTATTTTATTTGGAACCTTCAGCATCCAAACCTTTTTCTAGAAGCTTGTATCGGATTGTACATCATTTGGAGGGGGACCATCATGTAATTCCTTGAGAAAATGATACCCAGATTTGCAGGTGTAGTTCCCATGCTGAGTGAATGGCTAGTACATCTCATCTGCACAAGCCACTCGAGCCGAAGGAATTCTTTTTACCAAGGCAACTTCATTTGGGGCCAATAAACCATCAATGACACTTGAATTCCAAGACCGTGTATCAGCATCTATCAACAAGTCCACTATTGCATTTTCCATAGACTCAAGGGGTGAGGAAATTCGGGTTGGATGTTTGATTGGCAGCCACTAGTGCTGCCAAATCTTAACCGAGCAGCCATCACCTTTTCTCCATCTTACACCTTTCTCAATCACATCCCTACCATAGAGAATACTCTTCCACGCATATGATCCTCCACTTGATTCCTTAGCTTCCATGAGAGAGCAATTTGGAAAGAATCTGGCCTTGAAAACACTGTAGAAGAGTGAATTTTTCTCATGTAATAATCTCCATGCTTGCTTAGCCAAAAGTGAGTCATCGTAAAGGGCTAAATCACGAAAGCCCAATCCCCCAACCATCTTGGATTTTGTCATATCATCCCACTTGAGCCAATGTATTTTTCGTGAGTCTCCACGTTGCTCCCACCAAAACCTTCTTATCAAAACTTCGATCTCATTACACAACCCAATGGGTAGTTTGAAGCACCCTATTGCATAGGTAGGTATTGCTTGAATTACCGACTTTATCAAAACCTCCCTTCCCGCTTGTGATAAGAGTTTTCCTTCCCACCCTTGCAACTTCCTCCACACCCTTTCTTTTATGTAATTGAAGCTGGCCTTTTTACATCTCCCAATCAAAGAAGGGAGACCCAAATACTTCTCATAATTATGCTTCTCTTGGACCCCCAAAATGTTTTTAATATTTTGCCTTGATCCTTCATCAACTGAACCACTAAAAAAGAGTGCAGTCTATTCCCTATTCACTTTCTGACCAGATACACTCTCATATTTGGAAAGGATATCCATAACCTTGTCACACTCCCCAGGGGTTGCTCTACAAAACAAAAGACTATCATCTGCAAAAAATAGGTGAGTGAGTTTAGGTCCTCGTCTATAAAGTGCAAAGCCACTAATATCACCATTATTTGCAGCTTGTTTGATAAGACCATGTAACCCCTCCATGCAAAGAAGGAATAGGAAAGGGGAGAGGGGGTCCCCTTGTCTAATACCTCTTAACGGAGTAATAAGCCCTTTAGGTTCACCATTGACTAACACTGAGTAAGTCACAGTTTTTACACAAGTCATAATCAGACCCACCTATCTTTCATTAAAGCCCATCCTCATCATCAGTTTCTCCAAAAAATTCCATTTAACTCGATCATAAGCTTTGCTCATGTCTAGTTTCAAGGCCATGTAACCAGAGGATCCAACTTTATAATTTTTCATACAATGTAATGTTTCAAAAGCAATCAAAATATTATTTGTTGTAAAACGGTCTTTGACAAAGGCAGATTGGTGTTCAGTGATTATTGAAGGGAGCAATTTTTTTAATCTGTTGCCTAAGACTTTGGAAAATAATTTGTAAAGGACATTACACAGGCTAATGGGGCAATAATCTGTCACGTATTTTGGGCTTTTTTTCTTGGGAATAAGTGTGATGTGGGTGTGGTTTAAAGGATGAGGTAAAGTACCTGAGTTCAGCCAAGCTAGCACAGATTGTGTTATATCACCTTCCACCATTGGCCAATAGTGCTGAAAGAACAAAGGAGGCATTCCATCAGGCCCAGGAGCTTTCAAAGGTCCCATTTGTTTCAAGGCATCAGCAACTTCAGAGGCATTAAATTGTTCATTTAATTGGCTGTTCATACTTGCTGTAATAATGGTTGCAATGTTCTCCACATCCTCCATCCAAACATTGGCCGAATCATATATACCAAGCAAGCTATTTTTCCTGAAACGATGAGATGCCCGTGTGTGAAAATACTTGGTGTTGCCATCCCCCTTACTCAACCATTGAATCCGAGCCCTTTGCTTCCACATTCTTGTTTCTTGGTCCAACAAAGTGTTTATCTTCCCCTTCAAGGTCTTTACCCGAGTATTATCTCCACTTATAATAGCCAATTCTTCCTCCTCCCTTAATTGTTTTTTCTTTTTATTCAGCTCCCTTTTGACATTGCCAAAAATGTTATGGTTCCACCATGTCAAATCTTTCTCACATTGCTTTACCTTGTTGATCACAGCTCTATCCAAATCATTATCAACACATGAATACCATGTTGCCTCCACAACTTCCCCACACCTGCTATCAGAGAGCCACATTTCTTCAAAACGAAATTTTTTTTTTCTGAGAAGGCAGATCAATACCTGATGGATTTATTAGTAATGGACAATGATCAGATGACAAACAAGGAAGGTGATGGATTTGAGTTCTTGGAAATCTCAAGAACCATGAGTTTGTGGCTAAACCTCGATCAAGCCGCTCCCAAATAGATTGGCCATTTGTAAAATACTTGCTCCATGTAAATCTTGGAGCGATGAACCCCAGGTCCATGAACCACACTCATCAATGGTATTTCTAAACAATTGCATCTGATTATGATTCCTTGGTGCTCCACCAATTTTCTCATCTTGCCTAGTAATCTCATTAGAGTCACCCGCACAAAGCCATAGGATAGTAGGGTATGTATTCAAAGCACTGAGCTTCGACCATGCCTTATGCCGCCTCCATGTTACTGGTTCTCCATAAAAGCCAGTGAAACATCAAGCTTGTTCTGTATGTCTATCGATAAAGGCATCAATGAAGTATTTGGAGGAGTCAACTAGAGTTAAATTTATTGAATCCTTCCACAAAAGCACCAAACCGCCCCCTTGAGTCTCACTTGATACTGACCACCTATTATTGAAATCAAATTCCGTAGTGCAATATCGAGCTTAGCATCATCTGTCCATGTTTCGGCTAAGAACATAACAGAAGGATTTTTTGCCCGGATGTAATCTCCAAGCTCTCGAATTGTTCGTGGGTTCCCAAGCTCATGACAATTCCACACTAAAAGACTCATTGTGACTGGCAGGGCTGATGCTCAGCCTCTACCACTTCAGATTTTGCAACTTCATCTCCAACAGCAACCCCACATTTTTTGTTGGGTAAACCATTAGGGATCTCTGTACCATCAATGGATCTCTTTTTTGATTGTCCTTCCACGGGTATGGAAGATTCTACCTCAGTGCATAGCCTGTTGCCAACCCTTTTCCAAGTTGCTTGCTTCCGTACTTGCTTCTCTTCCCAAACTTTTTTGGTCGTATCTTCATTCTGCCCTGCCTTCCTTTGCTCCTGGTGCGGCGTTGGCTTCTGCATCCCTGCCACCTCAGCATCATTAACTCTTGTTGACTCCGTTACCCCATTAGTTGGCAAGGAGATTTTTTCCTTATCAGGACTATTGATTGCATTAATCCTACGTTTCTGTGCTAGCTGGTTGGTAGATGCCATATTGGGTTTAATTGTCCGTGCCAATAATGCCTCATTATTCTCCTTTATTTTTGCCAAAAACGTCTCCTCCTATATTTCCTCCACCGAAATAGAAGGTGCAGTAATTGAGTTGGACTCATTGATGATTGGCGTGGATTTTAGCAACACTAACTCCTCAATAATTGTGGGCATTGAAACCGTATCCAGCTAAGTGATTGAGGGCAGAATTGATGAGTGAATAACTTCAGAATTTTTAACTGAAGTAACGTCCATGTGCACCACGTCAGCACTGCTGCCCTCCGCCGAGCTTGCTGTCTTCCTCCCTTCGTTCCCAGTCTCCGCCGTACCACTCCCTGTTGAGCGAGCAGAGTCTCGTTCATAATACCCAGGCACATAGACTACTCCTTTCCCTGCTGCCCGATAAGGTGAGGCCCTAAGAGAAGGTCCAAATTGTTGGTCTGACACCGGTAACATACCCTTGCTCTGGATCCAACGTTCGCAGCTCTTGTCATCATGATTTAATCTGCCGCACCAGTAGCACAGATTCGGCAAACGTTCATACTTGAATGCAACCCATCTTTTTTCCCCACTTTCAAGTGTGACTACCCTCCCACGACATAATGGAACGAACTCGAATGAAGTTACCACCATCCTCATTCACCTCCCCGTAGACTTTTGAACCTCCCCCACTGTCTCACAAATACGTTCTGCCACCTTCTTATTATTCTCTTATCCCATTTTTGTTTTAATAGTTAATTAGGTAGATTAAAGAATAACAATTAAACCATATTGAGAAAAAACAAATATTCTTCATTTTAAAGAATAACTATTACTAAAAAATAGCTATTTATAAAAACACAACTAAACAATTGATGGTTATTTTTGTGTAATAGCTATTTTATTATAGTATTTATTAATGTATACCAAATCTGCTCTAAATATATATACATATAATTTTTCATGGTATTTATTGTGAAGAAGTTATCAGCTGAGGAAGACTAAAAGAAAGGAGTTGTTTTAAATTTGGGAAATAAATAATGAACTGAAGCAAATACAATGAGCTGGGTGATTTGCTTTCATATGACAATATCTGTCAGAATTTAGAAATTAGACGTTAGAAAGGTTTTAAATGTGCAATATAATATTCGTTCATGTGACACCACTTACCATAAATCTATCCTTTCAGTTTCAGTTACAGTGAGTGCCCATCATCATCATCACCAGCCCCCCCATAAAAGATATTCGGAGTAATGCGCAATCAATTACCTACAACTTTCGTCAACCTAATCCTTTTATGGAAAAATGATCTCCCCCACCCTGTCGAATCCCATTTTAATTTATCTGATCCATTTCTATAAAGTACGAGCCTAACTTGACCAAAATACCCTTACTTATTTTCCTACCAAACAAACAACTCCCAAGTCACCAACTACCACAATGTCTATCCACCTTCATTAACCCAAAAAAAAAAAAAAAAACCTCTAATTTTACCAAAAATTCAATTTAAATAATATTTAATTTATTCATTTCAATTTTATAACTTTAACTTTTATTCAATGTAGTACTTTTAAGAGTTGTCTATAGGTCAACTCAAATCAAGTTCAGGCTCTACCCAAACTCGACTTTATTTTAACAGGTGGCAGAACAGAGGGCGAGGGCATATCGCTGATTGATAATTTTAACAGGTCAAATTAAGTTAGTTGTTCCACGATTGGATCAGTTTTGGTCAAAACCTGAGAGAGGTGGTGGTGATCGTGATTTTGACAGAATAAAGGTGAAGATCAAATGAGATCTTGTCGGATCCAATGGAAGTCTCACCAAATCTAGCAAGATCTATCAATGGATTAGCTAAACCTCGCGTAGATCTAGTGGAAAAATCACCAAATTTGGCAAGATCTTGTGAAATCTAAATGAAATTTCACTGGTGTTTGGTTGGGTTTTCAATCGAGTTGGTTCGTTCGAGTGTTGGAGGAGAGAAACTGATACTCAACTTGTCGGAATCAAATTCTAAAGCCACCCACCCACCCACTACCTACCACCATAGCCATTAAATTGGATCGTTTCCAATCGAGTCACTCAAGTGGGTCGGTTTGTCAGATTTCTTGGACAACCCTAGTTCTTTTTTCCACTTTAAATTAATCTTTGGTAGGAAAAAGTTTGGTTCCAAATTGATTTGGAACTATATTACTCCAATTATGATGTGGTGATTGAAAAGACCATTAATTTGTAGTTTTACTTATATAAGTTGAAACTTTCTAAAAAGAAAAAAAATACATAACTTGTTTATATATATATAGTGTGGGGGCCCAAGGACTGAGGATGAAGTTTAAGAATCGTAGTGTGGGGTGACAATGCCACGGGCCACAGGTCCGAGGAGGAGGGTTGCTTAGGGAGGTGTAGAGATGAATCAAAAGTACTCTAAGGCATACAAAGTGGGAACCAAAGGTCAAGGGGGGAAGTTTCTAGTTTGGGGTAGTCTGTGGCCTCTGCATTGAATACCCTGCATCTAGCCTCCTGACCGCATTAAATGGTGGACAATAACTTTGTCAGCTGCATTGATGAAGAAGTGATTTGAATAGTGCAAGTCACAGCTAAGCAGACTCCTTCCACCACCTTCTTCAAATGGAAAAGGGGACAGGTGTCGTAAGAGGAGGTTGGTTATGAAGTAATGGATGGCCAAGATGTGGAGAAAGAGAGAGTATATAAGGAGAAGAAGTTTATCAAATAGTGGGGGGTTGGAAAAAAGAGAGAGAGCATGTAAAAAGATCATAGAGAGAATAGCATGAACAATACTTTTATTTGAGGAACTTTGGCCTCCTCAGGCATACATATGTTAATGTATTGACTTATATATTTTATTAAACATGACCTTCCTCCTTTATTCTGATCCTCGAGCTAAGCCCTCCCTTGTTGTTTGATTCCCTTTCTAACAAATATATTGATTTGGTCCTCAGTTGAACTCTACAAGCTCACTATTCTAAGTGGGCCTAAGGGACAAAATCTTTGGTCCTTACATATAGTATTAAAATCATTGCATAATATTAGGTTTAAAAAAGATAACTTCAAACTAATTTGAAACCAAGCTTTGTCCTTATCATTAAGTATTCCTAAAATAACATTGTTATGAAATTTGATCACAAGCAAAACAATTCTGTTTTATAATGAAACTTAACAACATATTATATTAGGAGGGGCAAAAATACTGAATTGAATTTGAAAGAAATTTATTTGGTTGAAACGAAAATTAGGACTAAATTGAACTTTGGATTAATTAATAACTGTAATTTGTATTTTAGCACATAGAAATAGACAATGATACATTTTAAAAAAGAATGACTTATGATAATTAGGACTAAATTGTGTTTGGAGGAATCTTCTCTTACCTATGATAATTTAAAAAGGTAATGACTATTTATAAAACTAAAATTATATTCGGATGGTGTCTGTGTCTTAAGGGTATACATTAACTCATTTATTTTTGAAAATTGAAAAAACTGTCAAAATCTTTTCAATTTTCAAATTTTTTTTTCAAAATTGATAAATTATTGTGTACCTTAAAGGCATATATTACCAAAATCCCTTGTAAAAAACACTACCCCCAAGACAACCTTCTCAGCCGAGCCGAGCCAAAAGAAAGAGCCAAAGACAAAAGAAAGATTTAAGAGGAAAAAAAGATAAAATAAAAGAAAAGTTTAGGCCGTGATTGACTAAGCATGTGGGCCCCAAATCCACTAAAGCGGACTTGAAGACCAAATTCAAAGCAGTTTAATAAGAATAAAATTAGAAGCCCGACACGAAATCAGAAAACGGAAAAAAAAAAAAAAAAGTCGTGGAAAAAAACAAATAAGGAGGCAAGACGTCCGTGATGGCCTAAGTATTCGATCCCCACGCGCCTTCATCTCTCTCTCTCTCTCTACTTTGTCCCCCTATATAACAATCTTCTTTGCTTTAGCACATCTCACCACCACTTCCTCACATATTATTATTATTCGTGTCTGCCCAATCCAATCTTTTTTTTTTTTTTTTTAATCTTCAATTCTACTTTCTCACAATGTCCACCTTTGTTGAAGACCACAATAACAAGAAGCGGGTACGAGATGGCTCGGTCGAGTCGTCCGAGTTAGACTCACCCGAGGTGAAGCGACTCAGAGAAAACCTTCTTGATTTTCTCGACGACTCGGATCCCAATCCCACGATTCAAGAGCTTGACTCGCTCATGAAGAGTTTCGAGGAAGAGATATCTTCTTCGCCGGTGCCGGTGGTTGACCTCACGTCAGATTCCAGCGAGTCTCAGCCGGATCTTGGGTACCTTTTAGAGGCTTCCGACGACGAGCTTGGCCTTCCACCTTCTTCGAGCGAGGAGGTTAAGAACGTGGTGGAGACTGAGTTGATCCGAGTCTCGTCCGACTCGTCTGGAATCGGCGAGTTTTGGGGGTTTGAGGACCAGATCCCGAGTTTTGATTCGTTCGAGTTGGGAACTGGGGATGGTTATAACAATAGTAACGCGTACGTGGAGTTTAACGGGCTGTTCGAGTATTCCGATGTCTATTTCGATTTGTCAGATTTCTCGGATCCCACGTGGCGGCATGAAACATTGCCGGCACAGTAGAACCAAAAAAAAAAAAAAAAAAAAAATTCAAAGCGAATCGTTTCAGTCCGACGGAATATTATACGATGGAGAAGTTGTAAATTTTTTTTTTTTTTAGATTTTTATTTTGTTTTTCCTTTTTATTTTTTGAATTTTTAAAAAGGAAGCTAAAGGAACATATGTAGGGTTAGGAGATATGGTTCTAAAATGCGTTAATTTGTCAGGAACTGGTTCTCTCATTTCGTGAAATCATGATTCATGAACCACTTGGACGAATCTATTATTCTTGTTCAACTGGGTCTGAGGTGTTCAGTACCTTAGATCTGTAATCAATTTTTTTCTTTTTTTTTTGATAAATGATCTATGATCAAATTGATTCCCCTCCCCCCCCAAAAATAAAGTGAATTGATAACTATATAGTATAATATGGGGAGGTTGATATTATTAAGTTCGAGAAAAAAACAAAGTTGCCAAAAAAAAAAGTTTGGATATTACTTTAATCTGGTGGTACTTCATTCGAAAGAGGGTGTAAAAAAGTGTGATGTTTCAGAAGCTAAAGCCAATTTAACCATAATGACATAATTGCCATGATATATCGTGTATGTATCCATAACCTTTAGATAACTTTTCTGGGTCTAATAATTAGAATTATGGCATCTAATTACTGCAAAATGTAAAGCACAAATTAACATCCCTTGATGATTGGGCCCTAAGTTAACCCTCCAAGTTCAATAAGAAGCTAACCCTCCAAAATGTTATCTTAAAAGAAAAAAAAAAAGTATTGCATTTTTTTTCCCTCATCTCCTACACTAATGTTTTAGTGATAACTGTTTGTTTTACAAAACATATTGTGATTTATAACTGAAAACATGATTTACGTATTTTTAAAACTTGAAATGTGATTATAAATAACGTTTTCAGTTATAAATCATAGGGTAAAATACGTTTAAGATAAAGATAATAATTTTGATGCAGACATCAATTAAATGTCGGAAATGCCCCTTAAAAAATCCCATCAACAATACATTTATTATTTTATTTTATGAATGCCGTGGCACCGTCTGTCAGGCCACCACCATGAACGACAAATGAGGTCCCATGCCGACCAGATTGATTCATTCCCTTTGAGCAAGGCACAGATATGGGCTCCCTCTTGGTTTAAGCTGGCCCAACACATGTTGGTACACCTACTTTCCCATCTTCCTCCACTTTTGCGTCCTTACCTCATTGACGCTTTTCCTTTGTTCTCATAGCCACCACCAAGCTGTCAATCAATGAAGTGTTGCACTGGTCTACCAGATAGATGATGATGTAGGAGACTCTTGCTCTAACTTGCATAGTCATCAAAATACCACTATAAACTCTCATTTTACAGGTTTTGTAGGCGGCCTTTCTTCTTTCTATTTTTGGGCAAATCATTGATGCAGAAGTACGAAAAGAAAATTGAGTAACACTTTAGGGATAATTTTATGTGCCTAAAAATAAAGGGTACGATATTCACTGTAGGCATCTTGTCAATTCTTTTGTCATATTTAGTAGTTTTATTATTTTTTTACACATTTGATGGTTTTATCTTCACATTATGTAGTTGTAAGTGCACAATTGCACCTGGACCCAAAGACAATTACGGGCTTAGGCCCAATGAGCCTTAAATAATAAGATTTGTAGAGTGTGGGCTTTAAACCTATGTTAGAAATGCTGGGATCTTGATAACAGACTTTTATAAGCAATCACAAGTAAATAAAGAACGATAATGACAAATGGGTCTCCTCGGACTCAAGCCGAGGACTATTTCTTTATTATTTCTCTTTCTTCCTTCAAAATTACAAGTTCTTAATTTCTTTCTTAGTTTTCCGATCCCCCTTTTCTTTGGCCTTTACCCCCCTTTTATACTTCATTCCCTGATACTTTTTGAACTGTGACTAGAAGTTTCCACCTCACTGTTCAGGGGTCACCTCTCCATTAATGCAGCCAGGGAGGTAGGTGCAGAGCCTTTAATGCGGAGGTGGCAGCCTTTATTCTTGATATTTTCTTTAATACTGGTGCATCTAGAAGATTCAGGATGTCCCCTTTTAACCACTGGTCTCTCCAGAGTTGTGCTTTGACCTTCATAATGAAACTTTGAATTCTCTAGAACTTTTTCGAGGAGAATCTCGTCCTCGGCTGTATCCTCAGACCCTCGGCGTATGGGCCGACTCATAGAGTTTAACCCTGGAGCAGGTCGGCCCTCCATGTTACAGCCCAAAGGCCCATATGCCCATTTGGGCCCTTTTACTCCCCACAATAGCCCCTCAAAACTCTATTTTTCATCATCCGAGGAGAAAAATAGGGTTTTGATCCAACGAACACCTCCTCCACACTTTCTGCAAATAACCACACGTGTGAAAACCGTTTCGCGTTCCGGAGGGTGACACTTGGCGGTTTTATTTTCAAAAACGCGCGCATTTATTACTGTAAGTTATACCTTGTCCCCCACGTTCAACGGTGAGATGAACATCCAACGGTCCTTATCATTCCATGAAAATTTGGGCGGGACAAATATAATTTCGAGGCCGCTTCTCACACGTCGTGACGCTTCGGGAACCTGCGCCTTCATTTATTTCTCTAGAGACTAATCCCATCAAAACATCAGCAATCACCTTTTGTCAACACAACTCCGTGGAAACTCGCACAACTTCAAGTCTGTAAGTTCTTATTCCTTTTTTCTCTTAACCCTTTCTCCTCGGACCCTGTCCTTGGCTCTCCTTATAATCATTCCCCCTTTTAGAATTTAGCCTTTCGTTCACATTTGATGGGAAAGTTCAAGTGTCTAGTTGATACCGCCGCTGGAATGGAAGGCTTCAGAGCCAAGTATCACATTCCCGGCGATGTAGGTTTAAAATATTGCCCGGCAGAAGCCGTGGCTGGCTCTAGAAAGGAGGGAGAGGTTATCATCCCAATGGTAGCCTTTGTAGAGGGTGGGATGACCCTCCCAATGAAGCCTGTAACTAGGGAGTACCTTCGCAACCACCGGTTGTGTCCCGATCAGTGCCTCCCAAACGTTTTTAGAGTTTTGGGTAGCATTGATGCTCTAAACGAGCAAATGGGTCTAAACCTCACCTGGCACGATGTCGTCTTTCTGTACGAGTCCCATAAACTTACTAATTTAGGTTACTACATTAAATCTCGCTCCAGTGTCGTTAGGCTAATCTCCTGTCTGCCCAAATCCAACAAAGGCATGAAGGACGACTACCTGATCGTCTCTGGGAACTGGCACGACGGCCTCCACTGCCCAGTTGAGTGGGGAGATCCAGGTGCGACACCTTAGGATTAAACTCCCCACCGCATAACTTCCTCTAACATTCACAAAAATGCGTATTCACATGTATTCATATCTATTTAAGTTTATTATACATTGTGTGAATCTGACCAGGTTCGTTTGCTTTGATGTCTTTCTTTGCAGATAAGCAACACGTGCGCCCACGCTTGAGCCACTGCAACGTCGCAGATCTAAACCGGGTACTGCGCTCCGAGGTGTTTGTCAGCGAGGACCTACAACTCAGAGCTGCTTACCTGATTCTAGGGTACGACCCCGTATCCTCAGACTTCCAGGCAATAGAGAACGCCATTATTGCAGGTGACCGGCGGCGTAGGAAGATCAACGTAGCCAGACCTCGCTTCCTGGACGATCGCGACCTCCCTGACAGCCCTGACACCATACTCTATCTATAACCGATCGCTGCGGTCCCTCTAGCTACACACTCCCAGGCAACTATTGTCCCAGAGGAGCAAGTGTCTTCTTCAAACACGCTAGACGAGGAGATAGAACAGTTCCAACTTGAAGACACCGAAAGACCTCGAGGGAACCAGTTCGTTGTACTTTCTGACGAGGAAGAGGAAGCCACTGAGGCCTCTGGGATTGCAGGGTTAGTCGTTGCCCAACCAGAGGACGAATTCGAGGAGGACATGGACAGGATGAAGGGTCTCCTAACCACGAGAGCTACGAAGGTTGCTGAGAGAAAGAGGGGGGGGGTCCCAAGTTCTTTCACCTTTTCCACCTCCCCCTCCTCCAGCTGAGCCAAAACTTCCAGCCGAGGATCCCAAAAAGAAAAGAAAGGGGGAGGTCGAGGAGACAGGCAGCAAGGAACCCAAGAAATCGCGACAACAACCGCCACCTGTTCAGCAGCAGAAGCTGGATAAAGGCAAAGGCAGGGTCCGCTCAGTTGAAAGCGGGGAGATCAGGAACGTGGCCGAAATGCGCCGACCACCGGCCACCTGGTCCCCTGATCTAAGACTGGACGGCGCACCTATCTCCTGCCAGTCCAGTATCAGGGCGGCTCAGCAAGGCCATGCCCACCACTTGGCCGAAGTGTTGGAGCGCCCTCTTCTGCTGCCCAAGGACATGGAAACCTTGGAAAAAATGAGCCAGCCACAACTATTCCTCTCTTTAAAAAGGGATTTAGTGCTGGTAAGTTTAACCCTTTTAGGAAGATTCCACTTTTAACAATATCAGATTATTCATAAGTGTCTTGCTATATCTGACTTCCTCGTACTTTATTGCAGGCCATTCAGGAAGTCTTCGTAGCCGAGAAATTTATAGAAGACACTCGGAAGAAGGCCAGAACTGAGCTTGAAATCAGGCTGGAGACTGAGAAGTCCTTGGGCACAGCCCTTGCTGAAAATGAGAAGCTTTCCTCGGAGGTGGTTGAGCTAAAGAGAGAGAAAAATGGGGCCGAGGCGAACCTGAAGACCATGAAGACCCAGATAGAAGGGCAGCGCAAGCTTCTTCGTGAAAAAGATGACGAGCTCTCCCAAGTCCAAAGGGAGCGCTCGGATTTGGAGAAGGAACTTGCGCGAATGAAGGAGGAAGCCGGCGCATTCCATCGTTCTCTAGAAGCCGCCAAGCAGGCGAGTTATGAGGAAGGGGTAGCGGTCACCGAGGAGCAACTGACAGAAGCCTTTGCGGCCTTGTGCCGGGAGTACTGTCAAAAGGTCTGGGGGGAAGCTCTGAATGTAGCAGGAGTTCCTCTATCCTCGGATCTGAGGAAGTCCGAGAATATACAACTTCCCCTGGAGATACAGGAGATTGAAGAGGCTCCTGCTGCTACTCCTACCCCTGAAACAACTCTTCCTGCTCTTCCTCCCATGGTCCCAAAGCTAATTCCAGATCCTACAGAACCTTCGGGTTCCAATAAAGAAAAGGAAGGAGACGGGGATGCCGAGAAGGACCTGAGCCAAAATGTGGAGTCCAACGTCCCTCCAACAAAGGCAGCAGACAAAGGAAAGCAAGTGCTGTCTCCCTTTGAGCTGGAGTTGAGAAAGACCGAGGCCACCAGCACTTCTCAGCAAAACCCCCCTCCAAAAGCTTAGGACCTAGCTTAGGACTTCTCTTTTTCCATATTTGAATTAAATATGTAATGTATATTTGAATGATTAATGAAGAAGAATTTCATTTAATTTTTCTTCGTGTTGTATCTGTTTTTACTTTATTCTTTTTGTACTTGTCGCAAAAGTTTCCCATTAGTACATAGATAAGAAAAAGAAGAGTCAGAGTAAACAAATCTAACTCCAAGGATTGCACAATCATAACCTCCACGCAGTCATGCGCATGTTTTAGTATTAAAAACTTAACAGCAGATGACATGGTTGAGATATTTTAAACCATGCCTTGGTTAAAAAAGAGAAGACCTCATATAACGATTAAACCCTTATAATGTGTGGTATTGTTTTCAGTAGGATGTAAGATCCGAGGACCATTCCTTATGTAAATTTGCTTAACGCTTAAAGATATAGAACTTAAGATCCGAGTTAATGACCAGTAAAGCACTAATTTCCAGGCGCAATAAGAAATTAACTTTAATCAAGTTTATGGTCCGAGGACAAGACTTAACCAATTTCCTATTTGATTCTTAAGATCAATAAGTTTAAATGTCAATTTTCCCAAAGTAGGAGGTCCGAGGACCCGGCATAACTAAGGTTCTGTTTAACAAATGACAAGACATCAATTTCCACAAGGTTTGTGGTTCGAGGACTACACTTAACCAAGTTTCTGTTTGATTCTTAAGAACAGTAGCCTCACATGTTAATTTTCCCAAAGTAGGAGGTCCGAGGACCCGGCATAACTAAGGCTCTGTATAACAAATGAAAAGATATCAATTTCCACAAGGTTTGTGGTCCGAGGATGACACTTGACCAAGTTTCTGTTTGATTCTTAAGAACAGTAGCCTCAAATGTTAATTTTTCCAAAGTAGGAGGTCCGAGGACCCGGCATAACTAAGGTTCTGTTTAACAAATGACAAAGACATCAATTTCCACAAGGTTTGTGGTCCGAGGACTACACTTAACCAAGTTTCTGTTTGATTCTTAAGAACAGTAGCCTCAAATGTTAATTTCCCCAAAGTAGGAGGTCCGAGGACCCGGCATAACTAAGGCTCTGTTTAACAAATGAAAAGATATCAATTTCCACAAGGTTTGTGGTCCGAGGACGACACTTGACCAAGTTTATGTTTGATTCTTAAGATCAGCAACTTCAAATGTTAATTTTTCCAAAGTAGGAGGTCTGAGGACCCGGCATAACTAAGGTTCTGTTTAACAAATGACAAGACATCAATTTCCACAAGGTTTGTGGTCCGAGGACTACACTTAACCAAGTTTCTGTTTGATTCTTAAGAACAGTAGCCTCAAATGTTAATTTCCCCAAAGTAGGAGGTCCGAGGACCCGGCATAACTAAGGTTCTGTTTAACAAATGACAAAGACATCAATTTCCACAAGGTTTGTGGTCCGAGGACTACACTTAACCAAGTTTCTGTTTGATTCTTAAGAACAGTAACTTCAAATGTTAATTTTCTCAAAGTAGGAGGTCCGAGAACCCGGCATAACTAAGGTTCTGTTTAACAAATGAAAAGATATCAATTTCCACTAGGTTTGTGGTCCGAGGACGACACTTAACCAAGTTTCTGTTTGATTCTTAAGAACAGTAGCTGCATGCGTCAGAGGTACTCATAACTTTGAAATATTAACTGACAAAAGCACATTTTATTAATAATAATACCTTCTAAGATTATTTACATTCCACGGACGTGGTACAATTCTTTCGTCTAGGTCAGCTAGCCGATATGACCCTATGCCTGCTACTGAAACAATGCGATAGGGGCCTTCCCAGTTGGGTCCCAATTTACCCCAAGCTGGGTTCTTAGAAGTGCCTACAACTTTCCTTAGTACAAGATCACCAGGTGCAAGTGGTCTTAGCTTCACGTGGGTGTCATATCCCCGTTTTAGCTTCTGTTGATAATAAGCCATTTGGACCATAGCTGTCTCACGTCGTTCCTCGAGTAAATCAAGATCTTTCTCCAGGAGTCCATTGTTATTCTCTGGGCTAAAGGAGCTCGTCTTTAGGGTGGGAAAACCAGATTCCAGAGGTATCACCGCCTCGGCTCCATAAGTCATAGAGAATGGCGTTTCTCCCGTGGACCTGCGCGGTGTGGTCCGATACGTCCATAGAACATGAGGGAGCTCTTCTACCCATCTGCCCTTCGCATCGTCCAACCTTTTCTTAAGCCCACTGACTATGACCTTGTTAACGGCCTCGGCTTGCCCATTTTCCTGAGGATACGCTGGGGTGGAGTATCTGTTTATGATACCCATGTCACCACAATATTGCCTAAAGGCCTTGCTGTCAAATTAAACGCCATTGTCGGAAATAAGTGTGTGTGGTATACCGAATCTAGTGACAATATTTTTCCAGACAAACTTCTTGGAATCAATATCTCTGATATTTGCTAAGGGCTCGGCCTCAACCCATTTGGTGAAATAGTCTGTTCCCACAAGGAGCCATATTTTATTTTCTGCTGCTCTCGGAAATGGCCCCACTATGTCCAATCCCCATTGCGCAAAAGGCCAAGAACTGGAGAGAGGATTAAGAACCCCACCAGGTTGATGAATATTAGGGGCAAACCTCTAGTATTGATCACATTTTTTGGCATAGTCCTGGGCCTCTCTCTGCATGTTGGGCCACCAATAACCCTGAGTTAGAGCTCTGTGGGCTAAGGATCTTCCCCCAGTGTGGCTCCCACAAATTCCCTCATGCAGTTCCTCTAGTAATGCTTCCATTGATTCAGGGTGCACACACAACAAGTACGGTCCTGAAAAGGATCGTTTATACAGCTTCTGATCCTCAGATAGCCAAAAACGTGGCGCCTTTCGACGCACCTTCTCTGCTTCAGACTTGTCCTCAGGGAGGATGTTGTTCTTAAGAAAAGATACGACCGGGTCCATCCAACTAGGTCCAAACCTTATTAGATGGACGCGAGCCGCCCTGGCGGGGATAAGAGTTGGCTCCAGCAGATCCTCCACAAGGATAATCCTGGGCAAGTCCTGAGCCGAGGACGTTGCTAACGTAGCCAAGGAATCGGCATGAGTGTTCCCACTCCTAGGGATGTGAGCTAAGAGAAAGGAGTCAAACTCTGCTTGCTGACGCTTGACCTGGACCAGATATTCTTGCATTCTTGTGTCCCTGGCCTCCATGGTCCCCATGACCTGGCTGACCACAAACTAAGAGTCCGAGAACGCATGGACTTCCTTTCCACCCATCTTATGTAGCATGTTCATGCCTACCAGAACTGCTTCGTATTCGGCTTCATTATTAGTAGCCAAGAATGATAACCTTAGAGATTTTTCAAAGATAATTCCCTACGGGAATATCAGAAAAAGTCCCACACCAGACCCTCTCTGATTAGCTGCCCCATCCACATACATTTTCCAAGGCGAAGGCACTGCGGCCATGATCACACCAACTGATTTTCCATCCATGCGTGCTTCTTTTAGAGTCTCTTCTGGCAATGGTTCAGTAAACTCTGCCACCAAGTCAGCGAGGACCTGGCCCTTCACCGAGGTGCGAGGTTTGTATTTAACATCAAAAGCTCCTAATATGGTTCCCCACTTTGCTACCCTACCAGTGTAGTCGGCGCTGCGTAACACTGCCTTGAGAGGCAATTGGGTCAGAACCACCATAGTATGAGACTGAAAATAATGAGGGAGTTTCCGCGTGGCATGAACTATGGCCAGAAGCGCTTTCTCCAAGAGCAAGTAGCGCACCTCGGCCTCATTCAAAGACTTACTAACGTAGTAAACTGGTCTTTGCATCCCATTTTCATTCCTGATAAGGACCAGGCTGACCGCGTGTATGGCCACTGCCAGATAAGCAAACAAGACTTCGTCCGCCTCGGGGTGAGACAAAATGGGTGGCCGAGAAAGATATTGTTTAAGCTGCTGGAAAGCTAACACGCAGTCCTCGGTCCATTGAAACCCTTTCCACTTATTCAACAATTGGAAGAAGGGACGGCATCGGTCAGCTGACCGAGAAATAAACCTATTCAATGCGGCAATCATCCCGGTCAATTTCTGGATTTCCTTTGGGTTGCGAGGAGGCTGCAAGTCCTGAATAGCCTTCACCTGTGCTGGGTTTACCTCTATGCCTCTATGAGTGATCATGTACCCCAAAAACTTTCCAGACCCAACGCCGAAAGAGCATTTTGAGGCATTAAGGCGCAGCTTGTACTTTCTTAACACCTGAAAGGTGTTAGCCAAGTCTCTCACGTGTGAAGGTATCGTTTTGCTCTTTACCACCATATCGTCTACGTACACCTCAATAGTCTTCCCAACTGATGTTCGAACATCCTGGTCATCATTCTTTGGTAAGTAGCCCCATCATTTTTCAAACCAAATGGCATGACCTTATAATGATAATTCCCCGTCGGAGTAATGAAGCCAGTCTTCTCTTGGTCCTCCAATGCCAAGGGAATCTGGTGGTAACCTTGGAAAGTGTCCAAAAACCTCATCCAAGGATGTCCGACAGTGGCATCCACCAGTTGATCAATACGCGGCATTAGGAACGAATCTTTGGAACAGGCCCTGTTTAGATCAGTAAAGTCTACACATACCCTCCACGTTCCATTCTTCTTTTTAACAACAACTATATAGGCCAACCACTCGAGATAGAAAACTTCTTTGATAGCCCCAGCCCTCTTGAGTTTAAACACCTCTTCCTTCACAGCCTCGGAATGTTCTCTGGAAGAGCGCCGAGGTGGCTGCCTTTTCGGAACGATAGCTGGGTTGACATTTAAATGATGACAAATGAAGCTCGGATCGACGCCTGGAGCTTCGTAAGGATCCCACGCAAAAACATCAATATTGTCCTTCAGAAATTCTAATAATTCGATTTTCTCTTGGTGTGGCAAAAGTACGCCGACCTGGAAGAACCTCTCTGGATTATCAGCTACTGGAAACTTCTCTAACTCCTCACAATGTGTCTCCTTTCCTGTCACCATCCCAGATGAACCAGGAGCTGCTAACTGCTATAAGTCTTTGGTGATTAAAGCCGAAGACTCGGCTTCTGTCTGATGCAGTACTGCAGCCGATATGCACTGCCTGGCTACCGATTGGCTGCCGAGGATTTCCTCAACACATTCCCCCGAGGGGAATTTAACTTTAACATGTAAGGTAGAGGAGATAGCTCCAAGCGCGTGCAGCCAAGGCCTGGCGAGGATGGCTGTATATGGAGAGTACGCGTCAACCACAATGAAGTCCACCTCAACCGTTTTTGAGCCGGATTGAATGGGCAAACGGATCTGTCCCTTCGGCACAACGGCTCTCCCTTCAAAGCTTATAAGCGGTGAATCATAAGGAGTAAGATCTTTCAACTTCAACCTTAACCCCTTAAATAGATCAGGGTACATGATATCTGCACCGCTGCCCTGATCTATCATCACCCTCCTCACATCATAATTCCCTATCCTAAGCGTAACTACAAGGGCGTCGTCATGGGGCTGGATAGTCCCTACCTTATCCTCATCGGAGAATCCTAAGACGGGCAAAGTGCCCTTCAACCTCTTCGACCTGCTGCCCGCATCCTCGGCCTGAGAATGGGAAACCGCCATTACCCTAGTGGGACTTGAGCCGGTCCTACCAGGTGCAGCGAAGATAACATTGATTGTTCCCAATGCCGACCGAGTCGAATTATTCCTCTGATTGTTTGAGCCGGACTGGCTGCCCTGACCAGTAGGTTGACACAAGTGCTGCTTCAGTTTTCCTTCACTGACAAGCTGCTCCAAATGGTTCCAAAGGGTCCGACAGTTCTCGGTAGTGTGGCCCACATCCTGATGGTACTGACAAAAGAGGTTCGAATTCCTTTTCGCAGGGTCTCCTGACATCTTACCAGGCCACTTGAAGAAGGGTTCCTTGCGAACTTTCTCCAGCAGCTGATGTACTGGTTCTCGGAATACAGTGTTCACGGCCTGAGGTGCCGCCGAGGCAGGCTGTCCAACGTAATCCCTCCTCGGCCTGTTATTGTGGTATCTGTCCGACCTGAAATCCCTTCTCTCCTGTGGGATAACCTTTTCCTTACCCTTTCCTTGCTGTTGGTCTTCCTCCACTCTCTTATACTCGTCAATACGGTCCATGAGGCGACGTACACTGCGGACAGGCTTTTTAGTCAAAGACTTTCTCAGGTCGTGATCAGTAGGAAGGCCTACCTTAAAGGTATTAAGTGCCACCTCATCAAAGTCGCCATCTATTTCATTAAACATCTCCCAATAACGGTCGGAGTATGCTTTCAACGTCTCTCCCTCCCTCATAGTCATGGATAACAGCAAGTCCAATGGCCGAGGGACTCTGCTACACGTAATGAACTGCGAGGCGAATGCTCTAGTAAGCTCCCCAAACGAACCTATAGACCCCGACTTAAGGCCGTTGAACCACCTCATAGCAACAGGTCCCAGGCTAGAGGGGAAAACTTTACACATCAGGGTCTCGTTGTAAGAGTGTACCGCCATCCTTTGGTTAAAGTGACTCACATGCTCCACCGGATCAGTCCGGCCATTATAGATGGTGAAAGTGGGCTGGGTAAACCTTTTGGGAAGCCTTCCTTTCTCAATCCTCCATGTAAATGGAGATTTGGAGAGTTGGTGCAACGCCCTACTCATAGCATCATTGCCTAAGCCCCTAGAATGAAGCTTCTTACGTCTGCGAGTTGGTTGGTCGTCCTCCTCACCGGAGGACGTTGCACTGGTGGGAGAGCGCGACCTTGAGCTGTAGCCACCTCCCCTATCCTCCTCTGAGGAAGAATTAGATGAGGACGGTGAAAACCTATGCTTAGCACGGCGTAACCTTCTCTTCAAATGATTGATTTCCTCCTGCATGGATTTAGAACCCTCATCGTGGGTGGTGCTACCCCCCTCGTGAATATGGCTAGCGCCTGGGTATTCTGTATGGACACTTCCCTCACGGTCCCTTCGACGTTCAAGACGTTCGAAATGATCCTCCGGCTGTGATCCCTGTGACTCTGCATGGTGAGCACCTAAGCCTGCCATAGTATCCCTACCTCTTCTAGACTAGATTTCCCACAGACGGCGCCAATTGTAAGTGCACAATTGCACCTGGACCCAAAGACAATCACGGGCTCAGGCCCAATGAGCCTTAAACAATAAGATTTGTAGAGTGTGGGCTTTAAACCTATGTTAGAAATGCTAGGATCTTGATAACAAGCTTTTATAAGCAATCACAAGTAAATAAAGAACGATAATGACAAATGGGTCTCCTCGGACTCAAGCCGAGGACTATTTCTTTATTATTTCTCTTTCTTCCTTCAAAATTACAAGTTCTTAATTTCTTTCTTAGTTTTCCGATCCCCCTTTTCTTTGGCCTTTACCCCCCTTTTATACTTCCTTCCCTAATACTTTTTGAACTGTGACTAGAAGTTTCCACCTCACTGTTCAGGGGTCACCTCCCCATTAATGCGGCCAGGGAGGTAGGTGCAGAGCCTTTAATGCGGAGGTGGCAGCCTTTATTCTTGATATTTTCTTTAATACTGGTGCATCTAGAAGATTCAGGATGTCCCCTTTTAACCACTGGTCTCTCCAGAGTTGTGCTTTGACCTTCATAATGAAACTTTGAATTCTCTAGGGCTTTTCCGAGGAGAATCTCGTCCTCGGCTGTATCCTCAAACCCTCGGCGTATGGGCCGACTCATAGAGTTTAACCCTGGAGCAGGTCGGCCTCCATGTTACAGCCCAAAGGCCCATATGCCCATTTGGGCCCTTTTACTCCCCACAGTAGTTTTAACATTACATGATAGTTCTTTCCAATATCACATGTGACAGTTCTTTTGTCACATTTAGTAATTCCTTTTTTTTTTTTTTCCACATTTAGCAGTTCTATTCTCACATCTTCTAGGCTTGTATATTTTGTTTTAGATTTTAGATCTATAAATTTTTATAGCCTTTAACATGATGAAAATGCTAGTCACAAATGTTTTTATAAATTGCTGATGTAGTCAGTGGTCATTGACTTATTGTTATATAAAAAAGTTTGTAAGTAGTAGTTCCAGATGCGAACCAATAAGAACTTTCAACCTTAACGGTTTGTAAAAATATTGTAGAAAAGTTTGTTACTATAACATTACTCTAAAAAGAATTAATGATATTGTTGATAAGTCAAAAAATAACATGGGATTGTCATTCCCATTAATGATGATCCAAGCAAGTGTTATGATTGCGCGCATTGATGATGAAACATAACGAATGGATTAACGGTAACAAGTGAGCTGTGTACTTCAGAGCTCCCATTGATGACATACTAGCCATTGCTCATAAATGCTGGGATTCATTATCCATTAAGATAGGAAACAATTATAAAAGAAAGGAGGAATAACATAATCCAAAGGTACACAAAAATACTGACCCAAAAACCACTCTGAATCAATTTCTCTCTAAATAGCTTTCTCATTTTTTGATTTAAGCATTGGAGTATTTTTGGCAAACACCACACCGGTGTATTACTCTTCTTTTCCAAACTTTCTTGCAGGTTTTTCACTGGAGACACGACTAACCACGAGATCGTCCATCCAGTGAGACGAGGTCCTCAATTTGGTGATTTTTCGCATCATCAATTTAGCACCGTCTATGGGAAACGGTGATCATTCAAGCCATCTTCCCTAAGTGATAAAAGAGAACCTCGTAGCACGAGATGGATGCCGAACAAGTTGCCCAACAAATTCAAAGCATGATAGCTAGCTTGGAGGAAGTGACTTGCAAGAATGAAGAACTAAGGAGAGTCACTAAATCCCAGAATGAGGAATGATAGAGGGCCATGGAGAATCAGAATGAAGACGAGCATCGGAGGATCGAAGGAAACCATAATTAGGAAGGATCAGATAGCCAAGCCAATAAGAGGATAAGAGCGTCAGAAGAAAACTTGTCCAGAATGGAGAGCAAGCTTCGAAGTATGAGGAAGGAGATGGAGGAGCTCAGGAATGTAATAAAAGACGTTGTAGAGAACTTAGATGAAATGATTCAAAGGACGGATTCACCATTAACCTTAGAAGTGTTGAACCCTCCACTCCCACCAAAGTTTCGCCTTCCCCAATTGGAATCTTTTGACTGCTTAAGAGATCCCTTGGATCACATTGAGTCGTTCAAAACTTTGATGCTTTTGCAGATGACCCTAGATGATATAATGTGTAGGGCCTTCCCAATAATGCTGAAGGGCGTAGTTAGGGTGTGGTTTGGCAAGTTACCTTCAGGCACCATTGCAAACTTCGACCAGCTCAGCAAAGGTTTTGTTCGTCATTTCATTGGAGGACAATGATACAAGAAGCCAACTGGACATTCTTAACATACGCCAAGTAGAGGGAGAATCACTAAGGCAATATGTGACGTGCTTTAATAAAGAATTGCTACAAGTGGACGGAAGATCAAGTCATCCTGACGATCTTCCAAGCAGGATTACTATTAGGGGATTTCTTCTTTTCAATCACCAAAAGGCCGCCGAAAACGGTAGTAGAATTACTTCACAAGGCCCAGAAGTATATGAATATAGAGGATGCAGTGACCGCTAAAGTAGTGACAATCAAAAGGAAAAGAGACGAAGGAACCAGTCACAACCTTGACAGGAAGAAGGAAACACGGGGTATTGGGCATGCATTGGACAAAAAGAAGAACCTCCCAAATTGAAGACCTAAGTTTACTAGCTTCATTCCCCTAGTGATTCCCATCGAGCAAGTATTGTTGTAGATAAAAGACGAACCTTCTTTTTAATGGCCCAGACCCATTTACCCTCTAGCAGAAGTAAAAGGCAAAAACAAGTATTGTAGATTCTGATGGAAATATGCATGTACGCAGCAGAAAAATAATAGATCTACTTCATTCATAAAAGTTAACATGTACTATATAAGTTTCAGAATTTAAGAACAAGAGAGTGTATCTTGGAGCGAATTTCAAAACCGAAGATCAGAAGCACTTGGGAACATTTTCAATCTTCACTCCAATTCCACTAATGCCCAAGATGTGTGGTCTCTCAATCAGTTCCAAAGGGAGAAATGTCAAAGTGTCTAACACTAACTTGCACCACTTTGCAATAGTGTTCTTTTAATTCTCTACAGAAAATTTTGTATGTTTCTCCCTTTGTGTCTAACCAATTATCTAATTGGGCTGGCCTTTTGGGCATTTTCAATTGGGCTTAAGTGTGTGGCTTGGAGTGGGACCAAAATGGACCAATAAGACACTAGCTCCAATGGGCCTTGGGCTTTTCTGTCAACTCTTGACAAGTTCAAAGTTACCATTAACTATATTTAATACCACTATATAAATATAGTTGCACTCTAGGCCTTATCTATAAATTATATCCCAAGACTTTATTGTACATGCAACCCCTTCATTAAAATATTCGTAGTAACACAAAGTCATGAATGTAGACTGCCACTTTGTAAATTACTACATCTTATCCTTGAGTACTTGGTTTAATCTATTAAAGTAATTTATTATATATTTATGAAATCCAATTCCATAAATATATATACTTTAGTAACTCCTTATTAAAGTGATTAGGCCTAACTCTCTAAATAATAGACCCATTAAATTTATCTCAAGGGAATATTTTGTATCTTCATTAAGAGATTATGAATTCCATCTTAAAAATATATGTTCCATCAACACTAAATGTGGTTGCCCAACATACTGAAGTTTTGACCGTTACTCTTGATCTCACTCTTGATATAAAGCAACCTACACCTCATGATCAAGTCCATTATTCTCTCAGGATTAAGAGTTCATGCAAATATAAGTCGTGAGTTTATTATTCATTTGACAGTCGTTGGAAAAATAATAAATCTCACGCGGTCCAGTTCAATATGTTTTAACTCTTAAAATATATCAACATACCAACTAGAGATCTCCATTTCCATGATCAAGACAAATCATCTTAGTTGATATGTTATAGTCTTCGCAGATGAAATGCCCAATTTTCATCACCGACTACGAACTACATTTTGAGTTTACAAGAAACTTGTGATTTACATCTTCTGTGACTAAATCACATAAATCACATACAATGCATCTTATGGACTATATGATAATGTCCTAATATTTATGTTACCATTATTTTTAGATAATAATAAAACAACTTTATTAAACACAACATTAAGTCATACATAATGTCATAAATAATAACATACATAGCATCATACAGTAGGATTTAAGGGCATTAATCCTAATAGATTCCACCAAGACCATGGGCATCACACTAATGAATGCTGGCATCTAAAGGACCAAGTAGAAACCCTAATCTGTTAGGGAAAATTGCAGAAGTTTGTATGAAAAACGGAGCCATATAGACGATAGAGGGATGAGAAGGATAGGGAACCAGAGACGGGGGGCAATAAAACCCCTATAGGAGAAATAAGGATGATCTTAGGAGGATTGTTAGCGGGAGGATCCTTCAAATCACTGAAGAAGGCGTATGCAAGAAAAGTGAACAACGTACACTCGCGGTTCCCACCTTCAAAAGCGTTTAGATACAGCGAACTGGATATCATCTTTTTCAAGAAGGACGCTCATGGTGTTGGACAGCCCCATAAAGATCTACTAATTATAACGATCAGGATGGAAGAATTCAACATACATTGGGTGCTAGTAAACAATGGAAGCTTAGCAGACATCATCTATCTACCAGCCTTCCAACAAATGAAGTTGAGCAAAGAAAGGCTTCGACCATTCACCTCCCCATTGGTAAGTTTCACCGGGGACAGGGTTATTCCCGAAGGCGTCAAGCTAACCATAATTGAGGGCACTTATCCAGCATAAGTCTCCAAGGAGATTGATTCCTTGTGGTAGATTGCCCATTGACGTACAACGTCATCCTTGGACAACTAACACTCAACAAGTTGAAAGTAGCAACGTCTACCTATTATCTAAAGGTGAAGTTCCCTACGGTCCATGGTATAGGGGAAATTAGAGGAGACCAAGTCCTTGCAAGAGAATGCTATCAAGCTGCCTTAACATCAGCGGAAAACCACACGTGGATGATAGACGAACTTGAACCAGTCCCCAAACCGTCAAAAGTGCCATAAGAAGTTGAGGTTGTCTTTGGAGATCTGTCTAAAGTCCCGAAGATAGGTTCAGCACTTTCAACCTTAAAGAAGATGAAGATAATAAACTTCCAAAGAGAGAACCAGGATGTTTTCACTTAGAAGCACGAGGATATGCCAGGAATCAACAGAAAAGTCATCTAGCATCGTCTCAATGCTAATCCAGAGTGTAGACTAGTGCAGTAAGGATGAAGGATATTTGCTCCTGAACATAATAAGACAGTAACAGAAGAGGTTAAGAAACTCCTAGAGGTAGGTTTCATAAGGGAAGTGTTCTACCATGAGTGGCTAGCGAACATAGTGATGGTAAAGAAGAACAACGGCAAGTGGAGGATGTGTGTCGACTTCACAGATCTTAACAAGGCATGCCCAAATGATAGCTTCCCCTTACCCAGGATCGACCAGCTAGTAGATTCAACTGCCGGACATAAACTCTTAAGCTTCATGGACTGCATTCGTCACTAGCTAAGGGTTATATTGTTACACGGTGATGACTTTCGGATTGAAGAATGCTGGGGCCACATACTAGAGGTTGGTGAACTGCATGTTCTCTCATCAGATAGGAAGAAATGTGGAAGTATATGTAGATGATATACTGGTGAAGAGTAACGACGAAGCAAATCACCTAGACAACCTAAGGGAGACCTTTGACACATTATGTAAGTATAAAATGAAGCTGAACCCAATAAAATATGTTTTTGTTGTTTCATCAGGGAAGTTCTTGGGATTCATGATATCTCAATGGGCCATAGAGGCTAATCCAGACAAGATAAAGACAATAATGGAGATAAAGTTCCCAAAGATAGTGAAGGAAGTAGCAATAATGGAGATAAAGTCCCCAAAGATAGTGAAGGAAGTACAAAGCTTAACTAAAAAAGTTGCAGCCCTGAACAAATTTGTCTTTCAAGCGATAGACAAGTGCCTGCCCTTTTTAAAATTCTTGAAGAAGGCCCTTCAGTGGGCTGATGAATGTAAAGAAGCCCTGATGAAGCTAAAAGAATACCTAACATAGCCATCATTGTTAAGCCCTTCAGTAACAGGAGAGAAGCTGCATCTTTATTTGGCAGTATCCAATATGGCAATAAGCTCGGCACTGATAAGGGAAAAGGAAGATGGGCAGAGGTCAATGTATTATACTAGCCAAGCATTCCAAGGAGCTAAAGCGAATTACTCAAGGCTAGAGAAGATCACCTTTGCTCTATTAGTCGCCTCTAGAAAACTGCGCCACTACTTTCAGGCACATTCCATTGTCGTCATGACAGACTAACCAATAAGAAAGACGATGAACAAGATAGATGCAGCAGGGCGCCTTGACCAATGGGCTATAAAGCTTGGCCATTTTGACATTGAATATCAGCCTTGGGTAGCAATCAAAGTCCAGCTCCTTACTGATTTCATTGCAGAATTCACTTATCCTTAAGAAGAAGAAGATCCCTAAAAGAGGACATGGACAGTCCAGATAGATGGTTCGCAACTAAGAAAGCCGGAGGAGCAGGTGTGGTCCTCATATCACCAGAAGGAGAAATCTTGCAGTACGCGGTCAGATTGCAGTTCCTATCAACTAACAATGAAGTCGAGTATGAAGCACTTTTAACAAGATTGAGTCTTGCAAGAGTACTTGAGGCTAAAACCCTTATTGTACAAGCCAACACTCAGCTTGTAATTGGCTAGGTAAAAGGAGATTATGAAGTGAAGGAAGAAAGAATGTAGAAGTATTTGAAGATCGTCCAAGAACTTTAACAGTAATTTGACAGCGTCGAGTTCCAGCAAATCTCTCATGCAAAGAATGCTGAAGCTAATTTCTTAGCACGACTAGCCTCATCAGACGAACATGGTATATCTCTTGAGTTATGCATGGAAACAAGGGGAAAACTTAGCATGGAGGGAGAACAGGTGGTGGAGTTACAGGAACAAGACGAAAGGATGATTTCTATTGCCCGTTACTTGAAAGAAGGACAACTCCCAGAAGACAGGAATGAAGCGCGGAAGGTATAGATCAGAGCTGCTCGCTTCGTCATTATTGAAGATGCCTTATACAGATGAGGACACTCCCTCAATTATCTCTATTGTACTAACAAGAAGGAGGCCAACTATGTACTTCGAGAGATACACGAAGGAATTTACGGCATCCACGTAGGAGCTAAATCTCTGGCGAGAAAAACACTTAGAGTAGGTTATTACTGGACAATGCTATAGAAGGGCACACATAACCTCATCAAAGCTTGCGACCAGTGCCAATGCTTCGCGAACATCCAAATACGACTAGGTGAGCCAATGCCGCCGATAATCACTCTATGGCCTTTCACCTAATGGAGGATCGACATAATGGGACCACTCTCTAGAGGAAGGAAGTAGTACAAGTTCCTCATTGACGCAATTAATTATTTCAAGAAATGGGTGGAAGTTGAGCCAGCAGCGATGATCACAGAAGCCAAGATCACTAACGTTGTATGGAAGAACATAATTTGCAGATTTGACATTCCAAACGTAATCATATTAGACAATGGGAAGCAGTTTGAAAATCCTAAGTTTCAAAAATTTTGCCAAGATTTAGGCATCAAGAACCACTACTATTCTGCAAGACACCCTCAAGCTAATGGTCAAACTGAAGTGACGAACAGAAGCCTGCTCAAAATTATCAAAACTCAGCTTGAGGGGGCAAAGGGTGGCATACAGGATGACCACAAGAGTGCCAATGGGAGAAACACCATTCAAACTTACGTTTGGAATTGAAGCCATCATACCAATGGAAGAAGGATTGATGAACATCCAGATCAAGGTGTATGAAGAGCAGAGGAACCACCAAGAATTGGATCTGATCAATGAGGTGAGAAACAAAGCTATGAAACGAATGGAAAAGTAAAAGGGAGTAATGGCTAGACACTAAAACAAGAAGGTGAAGGTGAGAAGATTCAACATAGGTGATCTCATCCTTAGAAAAGTCTCATAGGCAACAAAGGATTCGTCCCAAGGGAAGTTAGGTCCAGCATGGGAAGGACCCTACCAAGTCATTCATCATTCTAGAGAAGGATCATATTACCTGAAGACCATGGATGACCAAGAACTACCTCGTCCATGGAATATAGAACACTTAATTAAATACTACCAGTAAGAATCCCCAAGTATTTCAAAATACTTACTTTTACTTAGATGTATTTTCCCTTTTTATTATTGTTTGTCTTCCATAGATGAAGGAATATTTCTCTTTATCAATGAAACATAAGCAGAATCACTATTCAAGAATTATGCGTAGCAGATTCTTCCATTACAAACTATTGGTCAAGTTGTCGTTTATACATGGTGTAGAAAAAGTATTAATACGTATTAACAAACACCATTCATGCATGAGAAAAGTTATTAATACATAATAAAACCGTCATTCATAAATGACTCAATTAAAGTTATTAATACATAACAACTTCGTCATGCATACATGACTTAAGAAAAGTTTTTAATACATAACAACATTGTCATTTATACATGACTTAAAATGAAGTTATTAATACATAACCAAACTGTCATTCATATATGACTTAAGAAAAGTTATTAATACAAAACAACATTGTCATTCATATAGGGCTCAATTAAGTTTATTGATACATAGCTAAGTTGTCGTTCATTCATAACTTAAAGGGAAGCTATTTAACGCATAACCACACCATCATTCATACATGACTTAAAAATAAGCTATAAGTATATAACCACATTGTCATATGACTTGGAAAAGGTTGGAGTTTGAGAGTTTGTTTAGACCCCTTAAACTAGATTATTTAACCTAATATATTAACCAACTGATTACTTAGATTAATTTTCAGATCTAGGTTAAAAAAAAATCATATCATGCAAAGTTGCAGAAAAGTAGATAACACCACGATATGATTACCTAGGAAAACCAATGAAACTAACCCGTTTCAAGGTAAAAATCTGGGGAGGATTTAACCTAGCTATCCTGAAGGTAAACCAAATCCACTATAAGAGAATCGAAATTTTACAAAAGATTTAACCCTAAATCTAATGCGATCTCATATAGTAACTTATTGACACGACCATGTATAAGCTCCGAATTCACGAACTTTTCCTCTTCTTGGATTAACAGTGATGGTGAGCAAAAAATATACTTCAACTTGTCCATAGGGATCGTCCATACGTGAACTCGTCCATATGGATCGTCCATAACAGAACAACTATCCCCAACAGTGGGAGGTCGCCCCTCTTAGGACGGTCGTCCAAGGGTGCAGAAGCCATCCATCTAGAAAATCCCAAGACGACTCCCTGATCCTTAGGTAATTCCCAGATGTGAATTTCTTTACCCAATCTCATGAATTGGACCACGTGGTATTAACTGGTGACATTAGCAAGATTTTCTCGCTAACCTCCAACTTAACTTCCCGTGGCGGTTACAAAAGATAAGATTAAATATTCTAAACTCTTATGACAGTTGATGGAAGTTAAAGCTTCCACAAACATTAGGGAAGTTACAAACCGAGTAACCGCCCTGAGACTTGGTATATAAGGACTCATCCTCATCAAACAAAGGCAAGTTTTTTGGTATATACATAACTCCTATAAAGTTGGAACTCTATAGAATTGGAGAAAGAAACTAACTTTGGCATCGGAGGGTTCTTGGCCGGTCCAGCCCAGTCACCTTTGATCTTGTATTTTTTTTTTCAGGCCTTTAAATCAATCTCTAGTCCTTTGAAACCCAAGCATCCAGCCTACTGATTTTACTTGCATCATCAGTTGGTGCTGTCTGTGGGGAGGAGTTAAAGCTTCCACAAACATTGGGGAAGTTACAAACCGAGTAACCGCCTCGAGACTTGGTATATAAGGACTCATCCTCATCAAACAAAGGCAAGTTTTTTGGTATATACATAACTCCTATAAAGTTGGAGCTCTATAGAATTGGAGAAAGAAACTAACTTTGGCATTAGAGGGTTCTTGGCTGGTTCAGCCCGGTCACCTTTGATCTTGTGTTCTTTTTCTTTTTTCAGGCCTTTAAATCAATTGCTAGTCCTTTGAAACTCGAAGCATCCAGCTTACTAATTTTCTTTGCATCATCAATTGGCGCCGTCTGTGGGGAGGAGTTAATTGTGTTTTAC